>NC_051182.1:156359898-156538931 GCF_013339695.2 Rhipicephalus sanguineus
ACTACCTGAAAGAATCAAGTCTGCCAGAACGAGGCCCTCGCTATGAATGAAGGAAAGAACTGTAAATTTCAAGGGCTCGTTTTCGTTGTTATACCGTGCCTGCCCGCGGCAAGCTATCTTTTCGTCCACTTTTCTTTCTTCACATTTACCTTACATTTACTACTAAAAACATCCCCTATACTTTCCTTGGCATTATTGTCTGTTAGTTCTCATTAATATTGTGTATAACAAAGAAAACGAGCCCTTGAAATTTACAGTTCTTTCCTTCTTAAATTTATAGCAATTAATTCATAATGGTTGGAGTTTTACGCCCCATTACCACGATATGATTGCGAGGGACGCCATAATGGAGGGCTCCGGAAATTTCGAAAATCTGGTGCTCTTTAACGTGGACCGAATCTATGTACCCAGGCCTCTAATTTCGCATTATAGAAATGCTGCCGCCGTGGCCGGTATTCAATCCCACGACCTTTGGGTCAGCATTCAAGCGTACTCGAAAACACGTAGGGGTATTTTGTATTTTCTACCAAGAACCTGACGTCAGCCTTAGCATATTCCTATCAGTAAAACACCTCGGCATACACTTGAAATCTGAAATACTATTTGCTGTTCCTGTTAAACTTTATTGCAAGGAAGGCTATGAAAACTATATCTTTTGGAAAGGCGTTATATCTGACAAACAGGGATACTATTCTACATGAGCGCAATTCATTCATCAGGCCTTCATAAGTATACTAGGCAATTATTTGGCGGCCCCACCGCGCAACTAACTTTATTTGGTTATTATTATTATTATTATTATTATTATTATATTATTATTATTATTATTATTATTATTATATATTATTATTATTATTTCATATACATACACAAGGAAAGAAAGGAAAGGGGAGAGAGCGGGCTTTGATCAATTCGAGAAAAAGCTTGGAGGGCGCTTGAGCTTCGTCTTCAAGTGCAGAACGCGATAGCGTAATCGGGCCCCGTGCGCATCGCCTTCTCAGCTGCTAGGCTGGCTTCTGTTCTGTGGGCATACCTCAACCGTGCCCTTAGGAAACGAATGACTGTGCGCGTAACGTTGGCCGTTTCACACAATCTAGAATACCTACTACAAGTACACTGTCAGTGCCGACTACGCGATAATTATTTCTTTTGAAATTGGCCAGTACCCACTAACAGCTGCACACTTCTAACAGAGGGCAGAGCTTTAAACCACGCACTCGTTGCGCCAATTCACAAGTTTTCACTCCTGGGCGATTCACATTTCTGCAATAATATAACACGCGTTAAGGAGACCCTTCGACTACATGGCATTCAATAATGTTCTTTTCGACACACCTGCTTGCCACGCAGATGGCCTGGTTCGATTCTGACTAGAACCTAAGATTTTTATTGCGATAGCAATTTAATGGGACACTCTCGGCGGATTTTTGCCGTCGCCCTCTATGCATAAAAGCCACAAATAAAAATTACTCAGAAGGAAAAAATCACAGCATATCCACGGAGTGAATGATGATGAGTGGGCGAAGCTGCGGAGGTTCATCGGTAAACCGTGAATCTTCCGTGAATTCTGCCCAGTACGTCATCACCGACGTGAGATCGGGCGCGTTATACTAAAGGTTCGATGAGTTATGGACGACTGCAGCTCACTTTAATTTTACATGTACGCTGTGAATTTTCAGTTTAGAAAACCATTGCTTTAGAAAACATCTGGCGCTTTCGTTAAGCGCTGGCGTCTTTCGTTTTGCTTTAGAAACATCTGGCGTTCTTCCGTTTTGCTTTTACAAACATCTGGCGTCTTTCGTTGGTTTATTTCATCATCAACGGCGTTTTGAACAAAATTTTATTGTTTAATCACACACAGGAGAAATCTCACCAGGCACTACCTTGGAGGTAAAGAATGGCTGCTAATGGGAATGAGAGACAGAAGAAGTCGGCTTTAGCTACCGCTGCGAATTTTTTATTGTTCAACAAGCACAGGAAAAATCTCCCACCGGCACCACCTTGGAGGGTCAAAGCGTAAGACTGGTTACGCACTAAGACTACGACTACGAGGGACGAACGGGTGCCGCCTTAAGGAGCTTCGCCCCTAAAATTCTGAAGCGCACGACCGCGCATTCGAAACTGCGGACCCCTCGCACCGCAGCGCCCTGCCTTAGCCTATTACGCCATGCGTCATTCGTTCTCGGGATGCTTACGGCAGACAGAATACAAACGCACGCAGCGTGGGTGAAACGCATGGGACGCCCAGTGGCGAAGTTAAAATTATGCGAGACGTGGCTATGCTGCATCATTCCCCGCGCCACGTTTGTGTCGTATCGCTAGCGACCAGCGCTAGTTTTCCATTTTGGGTTGTAGCGCAGTGCAACTCGTGGCCAGTCGGCCAGGGAAACAAAGAGCGTCCCGTGACTCGTGGTGGTGCGAGTGGTGTGAACGCTTTGGCTATTGAGGTTTATGTCACAGGAGGGAAGGAACGAGACGGCGAACCAGAAGTCACAGTAATCATCTGCACCGTGACCAGAATCCTGAGGATTAAAATTACAGCGCAACGCACAGGACACCCACGAAGAAACGAACTGTTTCCTCAGCATATTTTGGTTTCGTTTTGCACTGTTGTGTTTTCCCACCATTTCTCTGCGCATGCTCATTACGTAATCGTGTTTGTTTAAATAATCTGGTATTTTAATAAATCACAGTTGAGAGTCCGCGCTTGTGTTGTGGTACCCTTCTTCGTCCCGTCCGTTTGCGCGCTCTTTTAGAAACGTACGGCAGAAGCGCTGATAACAACTGCTGCATTCTTTCATACGCGAATGCTATATCACCCAGGCAACCTTATCGCACATGCTCACACATAATGGCTGTAAACCAAAGTATATAAAAGGATGATAGCGAAGATACGCGAGACATGAAATTGTATTCAGTGGATGCAGGGGGTAAGAAAGTAACGAAGAAGAAAGAAGAACGAACAAGCACGTTTGCGCTGTAATTTTAGCCTCAGGCATTTAATTCATTCCATTCTTCTCTCCTTATTTTCTTTTATAGAACATAGCGCTTACATTCCTTTGTGAATGACAGGGGGCCCATTCCCCTTGTGGGTATGAAATCAGTTTCTCTAGACGACGAAACAAGAGAAAACGAAAAATATGCACCAACTAGACCCAAATTAGCTTTACTTTATGGCAACAATCGACGCCATCAAGGAACGCGAGAGTGGTCACGGCCCGCCGTCTTTATTTCTCTGTCGAGGTCACGCACTCTCCAGTTGTTTCGCCGCCAGAGGAGCGCGCTACAGGGTCTTGGACAACGCGAGCGCAAGAGTCGGAGAGTGGCTCGCGTTCTGCGTATGCGCCCTGGCGGCTGGCAAATTTCTAGGTTCCCCGTTCTGCGTATGCGCCCTGGCGGCTGGCAAATTTCTAGGTTCCCAGTTCCAAAACTCCTAGTTGTTTCACGGAGTTGGGATGTGCGCCTCCGACTTGTACTTTGACATAATGAGCGTGGTCAACCGTGCCAAGCACCTATATCTTGAGGGGGAGTTCTGTAACTCTTGTGCTTTCACCGCAAAGTTTGCGTTGAAGGCATGCCACACGAAGATCACTGCTCGCTGCAGCGACTGCATTTTCGAAAAGAGGAGCTGCTAGCTAGAAGAACCAAAGTACGGGCTAGTTGGGTAACAGCTGTGACATTTCGCCCTCGTCCAATCATACCTGTGTTTCTTTCCGTGCGTCCTTCTTTATGTTTGAGCAAGCACGCTGCAAACTGTCGAGCTGGAACAGCTGTTGCTACGCATTCACCTGTCTATTTTCTTTTCCTGGGTCATTTTCTTGAGCAGCGTGCAGCAACTTTCTAGCTACCTGCCGTTATTCCTGTGACATTCCAATATCTTGCTCTCGCATTCATTGCTTCGCCCTGGGCGAACGAAACAGTTACTTTTAGGAGCTTGATCGCCAAGCTTTATGCTCGCGCCTGTCCACATCGCAGTGACCGTCGGCTCCCTACTTCTCATGGGTCCCGCCGGAGCGCGCTGCGCTCTTTCCGGTGATTTCAAGAATGCTCGCTAGATTGCGCCACCGCTCAAGGCGGCACACACTACGCTCGGCGCAGCTGCGCTCCTCCGGTGACTTCAAGAATGCTCACTAGATGGCGCGCCACCGCCAGCCACTGCTCAAGGCGGCGCACCACGCTCGGCGCAAGTGGCGAAGCGCTGTTAGGGACTTATAGGATACATCTTCGCTTGGATACATCTCCGCATCATGAACACCCCAGCCAAGGCAGCAGCGCGACGGGCTCGACGCCAAGACCCTGCGTTAGAGCCCGGGAGGCCGAAGCGAAGAGGCGCGCCGTCAAGCGGACCCGGAGGTGTGGGCCAGCGAAGCGCGCCGTCAAGCGGACCCTGCGGTGAGATGTCGCCGAGTAGAAGCAGCTCGGGCTCGACGCCAAGACCCTGCGGTGAGAGCCCGGGAGGCCGAGCGCACAGGGCTCGCCGTCAAGCAAACCCGGAGGTGCGGGCCAGAGATGCGCGCCGTCGAGCGGACCCCGCGGTGAGAGGTCGCAAAGCAGAAGCAGATCGGAAGCGGCGGCAAGAGAACCCCAAGTGCGGGCGCGGGATGCCGCGGCTAAGCGTCAAAAGCGGTTGCTACCTGAGGTTGGCGGCGCCGACGCGCGCTTCAAGCGGGATTTCCTCGACCACACCTTCGGCCACAGCTGCAAGGTATGCGACCGCTTGTGGTTCGACAATAACATGACCATAATCGCGAGCATCCGTAACGAGCAGTCCCGCGCCAACGCCGTCGCAGTCCTTGAAAGAGAGTTCCCTGTCGCTGCCACGCCATCGGCCCCGCCGACAGACTTCAGTACGTACAGAGTTTGCTCTACGTGTAAAAGCGCTCTGGTGGGGAAAAGTTCCTACGATGAGTGTTACGCACGGGTACCGATACCTCCCCGGCCCTCTCACCTGCCTGCTCTCAACCCCGTTGAAGAACGCCTGATAGCTCCACGTCTGCCATTTATGAGCGCCAGGCGTTTGACTCACGGCAGCGGCCAGTACGGCATAAAGGGGCAGGTGTGTTAATGTGCCGATCGACGTGGCCAAGACTGTGCAGTGCCTGCCGCGGAACGTGCCCGACGACGCCGCCTTTGACGTACACATCAAGCGCCGGCTCGTTAACAAGCCTTGCTACAGAAAAGGTCTACCACCATCAAGGGCACCTGTATCGATGTTGCCTTCTCAACTTTCCATTGCGTCCCATCATCGATGATCCCTTGGCAACATACTCCACTGATCACATAGCCCTCATCTTTAAAGGGGAACGAGTCCCCAAGCTCATCGACGGACGCCCTTGTACTCTGTAAAAGAACATCTCTTGTGTATATACATGTTTATAGTTCATTCAATAATTATATACTTCATCAAAATGTATAGTGCATCCAACCGTAAATTGATAAACATTGTGTATGTAATGCGTATATAACAACGTTGTCACGTCTCTATATGATGGTAGAGGAATGTGTTTCAACTTGGTAAACAACATGTCTTGTGTACATATAATGTTTATAGTTCATCCAAATGTATATTACTTCATCCAAATGTATATACTGCATCCAACCGTACATTAATAAACATTGTGTATGTAATGCATATATAACAACGTTGTCACGTCTATATGATGGTACAGAATGTGTGCGAGCATTCGCGGGTTACCCGATCACCTCCGAGCAAGCTCCTCTAACATCATTCACCTCGTGGATATGGCGGTGAATTTTTTTTTTTATTATTATTTTGTTTGCATCTTTATCGATTTTTCGGTCACGGACAAATTGATGATTTTTGCCCACAACCAAATACGCCGACACCGACGCCGACACCGGGATTTCTGCGAGACGAGCTCTTTAACGCTATCGCGTTGAAAGCAGTCAGCTTTATTGCCTTCCTTCTTGTGGCGTCAGAGGGTTTGCATCTTCAGAGATTACAAATCATCCACCAACTAGAACTTGGGGGGCCTCTGAGTTCCTCAGGAGGAAGTAAAGTTCTTGTCATGTCATATTTCCTGATGATAGTGACGTGTTTGCGTAGAAAGTTCCGCAGCTTTGAAGACAGGGTGTGTTTTTTTAAACAATACTAATTTTTTTAAATATAAATTATGTTACAGCAAAGCGCCTATCGTCTTTGGAAACCTAATCTATGTCGAGGCGGAAATACTTCGCCGCGCTAAAGGTGTGCTAAAGGATGTATTACCAGAACTTCGTTAATTAAAATGTTAGTTATAACTTCACAGCAGTTATTAAATGGAAGAGCTGTAGGACGCGGTAATTATGGCGTGCCCGTTTTTTTAAATAAGGAAAACACACATAACTTGAGATATTTATCATCGAAAGTGAAGACTCCAACCCAGGCGATATCGAAACTGAGCGCCCTGGGTCCACAGGAAATGCCGGCTCTCTTTGACGTCAATCCGGAACATAAAGTGACGAAATATGAAAAAAAAGGTGCGTCGCAGAAAAATCAGCTCAGGATAAACTACAAGGCGTTTCAAATTGGCAAGTCGTTTAAACCATACAGAATTCTGCCACAAAACGCACAAAAGCATATAGATGAAATATAATGAGGTATCAGGTTAGCATGCCTGTATTTTCGCTGATATCTCACCGTATATATTTGCATAGTTTTTTTTCTGTTATTCTTTTACTTAGTTATGTCATGTAAACACTATCGTACACTTAATCTACGCAAGCACCAGCGCACTTAACCGAAAATGTAAGTTCGATGCTTTACGTGCCAAGACTTCAGGATGATTAAAAGGCACGCCCCAGTGGAGAAAGTTTATTATTTTTTGCCACCTGGGATAGTTTAACATGAAATTTATTCTAAGAACACTGGCGTTTGGCTTTTGTCCATCTGCATGCGGCTGCTATGGCAGGCGACAATCAAACACGTGTTATTATGCTTAACAGCGGAAACCTCTATCGGCTAAGCCACCAGGGCAGGTATACCTGACCATTAACTGGGCGCCTCCTCTAGAAACATGCCTGCGGCGTCTCTGGCTATCCCATTGTAGCCGTCCTTGAGTTGTGGTCGATTGTCGAGAGATGGCGCCACGTACTGCCGTATTGTTTTCAATGGGGCTGGCGTGGTGTGACTTCGAGGGGGGTAATGTGCGCATGCGCAAATGTGTGTTGCAAGCGGCCACCGCAAGGATCGCCAGCTACTGCCGTCATTAGAAACGGTGGAGGAGGGAAAGGGTAGGCCAGGAGGTTTTCGCCTCACGGGGCAGGCATCTTTCTAGAGGAGGCGTTGATTAGGCATGCTGAAGCTCTTAACATTATTACAGTTGCTTTCGCTGTCGTTACGCTTCTTGGAATCTTTGCCGTGACTATTCTTATCGGAGTAATGATAGTGCCCACATGCTTGGATTCTCCTCACGCAGTACAAAATAACACGAAAGCAGCAAATGGGCGAGATGGCTCACCTAACCGTCGGAGAAGGAGTGAGTGAATTATTTATTAATTTCGTACTCTATTTGGATACGGAACACCTACAATGCATTACATTTTCTCTGTATTATGGCAGGACAGCGCAAACTACGGGATAGTGAAACACATCGGACACTGCCCCGTGGTATACGAAGTTCTGCTATATTGTTCATGAACCAACTAGCCCACCTGAGAACTCTTGTACATTTTTTGGGACACCTGGTTTTAAGGCGTGAGCATAGCTAGAACCCCTATTCATCTTTTGTCCAAAAACATCGTGAGAACCACCGAATCACCGATATTGCGATTGCGGGGACTTTTTCTTTATGCCGGCAGTGAAGATTCGTGTGTCGCTATAGGATTGATTGCAAAATGCGGGATTTTTGTTTTTTGACACTCCACTAAAGCGCAGTGAACATTACTCGGGAAGGATGACCGCTGTAATTATTCTCAAGTAGTACATGCATACAAGCACAATAGCTTCAATCACCTTTCGCTGCATTCAGTGCTATCCCATGCGGACGTAACTTGCACTCTTCTAAAATATCATGAGATCTGCACTGTCCTTGTCACGCGCGAAACAAACACTTGAAACGAGCAATATCTCTTCACGATCTCTTCATCGTTATGCCTGTGCGGTGACAGATTTTAAAGCCAAACACTAATAAATGACCGTCAGCGCATACAGAATCAAGCGGCCGCTGTGTAATTTTATTTAAAAACATTAACTGTAGTACAGTTAGGATCAATATTAAAGCAGGTTGGAATGCTGTTCTGGAACACAGCATGTATTTTTTATTATTTTTTGCAGTGAAGACATTTCCGTTTCATTAATGAGATCAAAATTGATATCAGAAATGATTGCACGTCAAGAGCCCACACCACATATCGCACAGAAATGTTTATGCCAGAAAAGTTCGTGAAATAAAGCGTCGATCGGAGGCGCAGTTACACATTCACTTTTCTTTTTTCTGATGATTCGCCAGTAGAATTAATTATGTGCCAATGTTGTCAGAGTTTTGCGAGAACAGTAGGTTTCATCGTAACACGATGATAGTTAAATGAACAGATGCAAGTTTGTGTTGAGGGCTGTCTTTTCATGACTCGTTATTATTACTTTGCCATTTCAAAATAGTGGAGACCCGAGTACTTTGGATTTAGGTGAACGTTAAAGAACCACAGGCGGTCGAAATTTCCGGAGCCCTGCACTACGTCGTCCCTCATAATCATATCGGGGTTTGGAGGTGAAAACCCCCAGCACTTATTATGGCTACTTTGGTGTTGTTTTATCCGCTACTGTAAAGCCCAGCAGCATGACGTAGGTTTATGAACAAATAAATACAAATAATTAAATGGCACTTGCTCTTCAGCACTGAGGAGCAAGGACGCCTCAAATATTGACATGGAATATGTAAGGAGAAAATAACAAGAACTAACTAATAACAATATAGAGACGGTTTTAATATTCTTACATTGATAATATTATCTGGGGTTTTACGCGCCAAAACCACGATATCCTTATGGGCAAGCCGTAGTGGTGGGCTCCGCAAATTTCGACCGTCTCGTGTTCTTTAACGTGCATTGACATCGCACAGTACATGGACCTCTAGAATTTGGCCTTCATCGAAATGTGACCGCTGCGGCCGCGATCAAGCCCGTGACCTTCGGATGAGCAGCCGAGTAATGTAACCACTGCACCACCGATGCCGGCTATTATAAATTAGGTGCTGCAATTTCGCGAAAAGTTTCTCTGCTCTCGCCGCGTTCAACACAGCTCACGTGACAGTCGTATACCGTTGCAATGCTTCCGCCTTCTTGCTAAGCAATGAATAACATGTACGAATTTTGTGCACTATACATACAAAGCTTTGCGGCGACGTCATTGACGAGATGTTGCAGGAAGCTTTGATCTTTTAATGGTTAATTAAACACTGAAAGAACGCTTCTTAACCCTCTGCGCAGATATTATCAGAGTGTGAATCATGAAACAAGGAAGAACTGAAGGCGCTTAGTTGGATGTGGCTGTAAGACGTGTTACTGCGCATAAATTATTTCTGTCCCCATGACACGCAGGCAAAACTTAATCAACCATAAGAACTTATAAATGTTTAGCTCCTGTGAACGGTTTGCGGCTTATTTCTCGTCTTGGCTTATTTCCTAACGCTATGTTCTAATATTACAGGGAGGAACGACCAGACAGAGCTGAAAGAAAGAGTTCGGAATATCACCGAAGCATTATTCATACCGAGGTCTCTGTAAGAAAATGTCCAGAACGCTAAATTTCAGGGCGTAAGTGAATATAAATGCGCAATAAAAAACCTGAGAAGTCACTTTGTTACCTTTTTTTTACTCTTACGCGTGTTTACGTTGCCTTGAGCTCTTACGTAGTTATGCACAGATGCTTCAGTCATTTAAAAAATCAAGTTGGAAAATGGAAGTTGGAAGTTTGCAGTCTTTTGTGAGGTACATAACCTCCATGCCTTTCTTTGCTGCTCTTCGTGAGGTACGTGCATTTTATATTTTTGAAGTAGATAGCGATTCAAACAATTTATATCAATTATGCCTCGGAAAGGGCACAAAATAGCACGGAACGGTTCAAATACATTCCAGCTCCAAGATATTGGGGCAAAAAGGACGTAGTTGGTGAGATTGCTGGTGAGGACGTAGTTGGTGTACTTTGCAATAATTCTCTCTCTCACTTTTTGCACTTACCATCACTTGGTGAAACCTGTGACGGTGGTGTGGGCCTTCTTGTGGTTGTGCTTGGCGAAGCGGCTGTTGAAAAGAAATAAATATGCTATAAAGGCTGGCAAGCAGGTATTTTAATACCCTCACTTTGCATTGCACGTGTGAATACTGAGCAACAGACTTATGGAGCAATTTTCACATGTGCCTGAGGAAAACTACTCAGTGTTTTCATCTCTATGGAATGAGCTCAACAAAGAAAGCACTGAGTCTATGCACTGATGTAGAAAAAGAAAAGATATCTATACCACGCAACAAAGTTTTCTTGCAGGGAGGTTGGTTTGTTGTGAACTCATACCGAGCTCCACAACACTAGAGGTAAGGACGGAAACAGGACAGAGTACAAACTATTTATACTGTGAGATGCCAAAAGCCATTTTCGCTGCTCTATCTCCCTGTTCTTCATTTTGCGTTTGTGCAGCATGCTATCAGTTCATCCATACCATGTAAACAGTGCACTCAGACATTCTTACTGGAAAGCATGCAAAATGATACTCTATGAGTGCAAGCAAACAACATTTTTTTTCCCCTAGAGTACATTTCCTGCATTTAAGGTTTACGTACAGCAATTGTTCTCATAGCACTGGTAATTGAAAAACAGCTGTGGCATTTCTACCTACTGTTCTAATTTCAGAGAAAATCTGCTCGAGTGTGCAGGTGTAGAATACAAAATAGTACCGCTCTTTGTTTTTATTTTTTGCAAGCTATTCGTGCAGTATTACAGTGGCACCACCAACCAAATATTCTGTACCCTTTCATTCCAAGCAGAAAGGTGAAACAGATCCTTGTTCGGTACACCTACCTTCCACACTAGGGGGCAGCAGCAGGGACGGCAACTCGCTTGCAGTAAACTGGTTGTCTGCAATTAAAGTACTCGAACTTAGTCACGCTACGGTGAAAAAACAGCTGGCAGAGTAAATACACTTGCAAGCTTTTAAAGGCATGGCACTAAGCTTAATAATGTGCTTGCTTTTAATCTCCACTAAATTATAATTACAGATAATTACATATATCCCGACAATATTCTCTGAATTAAAACTTGATATGAACACCGCGAAGAAGTGAGAATGTTGAACTGTCGCTGTCACCGATGCTCTGGGACTACGCGGGCTTCGAATGACCCGTGAAGAATCGGGAAGACGTCTTCACCGCGGATGTGGATCCTCCCACCAGCTCAGAGTGCAGCGCCGCCTGCTGCGAAGACCACGAAGAAGAGGAGGAAGATTCGGATGGCCACTCGAGCACATCGGGGGTGCACCGAGTCCTGCGAAATTAGGCATACTGCTACCGCCAACAATGCGGCCACTATCGGCAGCATGGTGGAGTCCCTTCAGACTGGCGTTCTTGCCTTAGTTTAGCTGTCCGGCGAGAGTGTCCCTACCTGGAACGAAAAACACGATGACTTGAGCAACATATGTAAGGAATGCGGTAGTTTACGAGGAAACTATACACGTGGATCAGATGTGCCATGCCGCGTATAGTTTTCTAATCTGTTTTCGATAGTGGAGGGACTTTTGTTCATCAGAAATGAACGAGAGACCGCTGTCGTAGAAGTATCGTTACTTATAGACTATTTTACGGATGGGTTTCGGTGCCACCATATTGGGTTGTGGCCTTGCCGAAATAAGAAAACATTAGTTTAAAAGCCGAAGGTGGCGGCGTCCATTATGTCTCATGTAAAATTGTCTCATAGTGCTTCAAGGCCCTTGCACTCAAGGACCTTGTGAGACAGTAGTGCTTCTGGCACTATCATGCTTCTTTTGTATATAACCAGCTGATTACAAGCCGTTTTTATTACCCCCGTGTTTCACTACTCATTGTCGTAATCTTATATACGTCTTACGCGCGTCTACAGATACTCTCGAGGCCCTTGCAGCAGCCATGTCACGTCTACACGTGTCCACACGAAAGCTCATATGTACTGTCTTGGCGCTTTCTGGCCATACTGGGCCCTAAGCAATAAACATCCATTTATCATAATAGTAATCAGAAATGAATGGAAGATAGGCTGATGGGTTTCAATTGAAGTACAACAATGTTCGCACTGACCACTAGTCACGTGCTCACAGGAAGAGTTACCATAAAAGCCATTCCTACCTCAGCGTCTCCCGCCCTTACCGGGTCGCACTTATACCGCGAATGCGGTAATTTTAGTACGCAGGCACAGCTGATACAGAAACTAACAGTAGCAAGGAAAGGCAGATTGTCATGTACAATGGTACATTACGTCAAGGTAGTTCTACAAAACGTATGATATGGCATACGTGAAGCTGGTGAACACGAAATGAACGGTACCTTTGTCTCATATGCAGAGCCGTTGTTTTGTCAGATAAAGGAGACAGTTTATTGGAACTGATAGCTGTTCTCTCACAAAGCGCTGTTCTTTAGTGTAAACCCACCCACCAGAGGAACTTTACGCGCATGGGGTTGGTGTTGAACATTTGAGCTATACAAACCGAGATGTAAGAACTAAGAAATACTTTATTAATACACTTGCGCTTCGTCATGTAAAAGACGAAACGAGAACAGAAATATTTTAGCCATTTCTTCAGCTATGAAATCACATACCGCGACAGTAGCATACTCTGACTTTGAATGCCACGCCCTTGTTTCTTTTTTTTTTACTTGCTTTTTTTCTGAAAATAATTGCTCTAACTGATCACAAGAAGCTTAATAAAGGGTGGTTAATAAGCCGGAAAGGAGCGACAAGAACGCGCGGCGCCCGGGGGAGGAGGAGGGGGCCGAAGTTGGACGGAGCTCGTGAAAGGACTGAGCGGCCACAGGGGTTTTGTTCGCCATCGAGGAATTCATTAGAGAGCCTAAAAGAACATCCAGTTAAATTCTGCCAGCTTTAAGTATTTCATTGCCAATAATTGATACATCAATTCATTATAGTAGTTAATTACAGCTTCTACGAATGACACCGTAAAGATGATATTGGCAAATTCACCCTCTACTCGGCCCATCCCCTGCATTGGGTATGAGCCATGCTCGGAGGAAAACAACAACAACGCGTAAATTGGAAGTATCCATCACTAAAATAACATGTCCAGCAATCTGGGACATAGAGTGCTGCGGCAAAGTCGACCCTAAGGGGAAGCGCTCGGCGTAACGCTATGGAGAGCGTTCTTTAAAAATTGATTACTGAAGAATGCCTTAATTTTCGCAAATTGCACTTAAGGGACTTAACGCTGACAACGTTCTTATGCTGTACATCGCGATTAGTTTGAATTCGCCGGCTGGATGTTTTTCCCGAGACACTTTCGTGGATCCGCTGAAAATGCATGGGGTGATTTTTCAAAAGTTAATTGTAGCGCAACGATCATCTATTCGCTAATTGCACTCTAGTGGCATGTACAGTACGACAACCCTTCCATGTGCTTGCAGTTTGGTATGATTGCGCTGGCTGGATTTTTTTTCCCGAAGAGTTTTTCTAAATTCTACTGCGGGAAAGCAGCCCTACAGGGGTAAAAAAATGCCTGTCGCTAAATTGTTGAGAAAGTGCATGTTGATCACGTTAAAACTCAGAAAAATCTGCAGATGCGATGCACATTATCACGCTGACGTATAGGAAATTGGTAATAGTAATAAATAATAATAAAGAATCTAACAATTTATTTGAAATTTATGGGCGCAAGCTCATAGTGTAGAAGCACATGTATTGTATAGATGGTATTTCAAGGTATATACTTACGATCAGATGATAGATCATAATTTCATATAATGGATTTCTACTGCTCATTTTTATCCTTGATTAGTAATCAAGATTAATTACTATCTATTAATTATATGCAACCTAGTGTTCAGTGCTGTCATACGAAAAGTATCCGAAATGGCGTTGTAGCGTTTTAATAATAGCACTGACATCTATATTTATTTAGTAATCATGGTCATCCTCATAATGGTATATATCTATCTATCTATCTATCTATCTATCTATCTATCTATCTCTATCTATCTATCTATCTATCTATCTATCTATCTATCTATCTACTATCTATCTATCTGTCTGTCTGTCTGTCTGTCTGTCTGTCTGTCTGTCTGTCTGTCTGTCTGTCTGTCTGTCTATCTATCTATCTATCTATCTATCTATCTATCTATCTATCTATCTATCTATCAATCAATCAATCAATCAATCAATCAATCAATCAAGCCGCCTACGACTTTGTGCTCTCTTGACCGTTTCGTTAACGGGATGTGCACCAAAATTGCTGTGGCATCACGTGACTGCATGACGAACATAAATGACAGGTCATAAGGTCAAAATCTTGACATGCATATCATGAACGGTATCATTTACATGCCACGGTCTTGTCCTCTTCCTGCCGTTTCGTCAATTAAATGTATACCAAGATTGGTAAGGTGTGACAAGAGTGTATGACGAACATAATTGACTGGTCGTAACGCGCAAGTCATGATATCCATGTCATGTACATCATGATTTACAAGACACGGCGTTGGGGCGCTCGCGGCCGTGTCATTAAATGAATATGTGCCAAATCGTTATGGCGCGACATTTCTGCATGATGAACATAAATGACAGGTGGTAATATCAAAATCATAAAATGCATGTCATGTACGGCATGACTAACATTCCACGCTCAGGGTGCGCTCGCAGCCGTTTCGCTAGTTTGATAGATACCAAAACTTGTATGGTGCGACGTGACTATATGCCGAACATAAATCAGAAGTAATAACATTAAAATCATGACATGTATGCCATGTACGGCATGATTTACATGCCACGCTCATGGTGCGTTCGCGGCCGTTTCATTCATTGGATATATACCAATATTGATATGGCCATGACATGATTGTATAAAGAACATAAACGACAGGTCCTAACATGAAAATTGGGACATGCATATCATGTACGACATGACTTTCATGCCGCGCTTATGATGCACCTGACGAATACACCGCCCATAGAAACATCAGCCAACTGGTATGAGGCCCTTTCTAAGGCGAAAGCCTTAGGTGTCTCATCAAACGCGAAAATTGACTGCCGGCGTCTTCGAGATTTGGCGACATGTGTTGCAGCGATGGCGTAGTGGTAGAGCATCAGCTTCGCATGCAAGAGGTCCGTGGTGTCGAATCCCGGTGCCGGACAATTCCCAACCGGATTTAAAAAAAAAAAATCCACGTGATGATGGAATTGTGAAAAAAAAGGCCTGGGGTGCAGCCTCACTGGCGACCACAGCCAGCAATGCACTCCCTCACCAGAGCAGGATTGGCCACCCTGGTGTAGTACTTGGCCACTACCTCCCACATGAATACACCAATTAACCCTCGGCCCTCAGTCCCCAGCGGCTGCGAAGCAACTGACCAAGGCGGCGGTCAGACCTGCGACGCAGCAGAGGGTGCTAAGAATCTCTGGGTACGGACAGGCCGCCATTGGAACCTGAATTGGCTACGTATAACGCTAGAACTTTATCTAGTGAGGCGAGTCTAGCTGTACTATTCGAGGAATTAGAGGGTGTTAAATGGGATGTAATAGGGCTCAGTGAGGTTAGGAGGCCACAGGAGGCTTATACAGTGCTGAAGAACGGACACGTCCTATGCTATCGTGGCTTAGCTGACAGAAGAGAACTAGGAGTGGGGTTCCTTATTCATAAAGATATAGCTGGCAATATAGAGGAATACTATAGCATTAATGAGAGGGTGATATGTATCGTAATTAGGTTTAATAAGAGGTACAAGATGAAGGTGGTACAGGCCTACGCGCCTACATCCAGCCATGATGATCAAATGGTTGAACGCTTCTACGAAGACGTAGAATCAGCAATGAGTAAGGTAAAGACACAGTATACTGTACTGATGGGCGACTTTAATGCAAAGGTAGGCAAGAAGCAGGCTGGAGATCATGCAGTTGGGGAATATGGCATCGGCTCTAGAAACGCCAGAGGGGAGTTACTAGTAGAGTTTGCAGAACGCAATAATTTACGCATCTTGAATACCTTCTACAGAAAACGGGCTACTCGTAAGTGGACGTGGAGGAGTCCTAATGGCGAAACTAGAAATGAAATAGACTTCATAATGTGCGGCCACCCGGGCATTGTTCAGGATGTGGAAGTAGTTAACAAGATCCGATGCAGTGACCATAGAATGGTAAGATCTAGAATTCAACTTGACGTGAGGAAGGAACGGCAGAAACTGATACGCAAGAAGCCGATTAATGAACTAGCTCTGAGAGGGAAAGTTCAGGAATTCAGAGTTTCACTTCAGAATAGGTACGCGGCTTTAACCGAGGAAACCGACCTTAGCGTTGACGCAATAAATGATAATCTGACTAGTATCATCAAGGAGTGTGCAGTGGAAGTCGGGGGTACAGTCGTTAGACAGGACACTGGTAAGCTATCCCAAGAGACGAAAAACCTCATTAAGAAACGTCAAGCTATGAAAGCCTCAAATGCAACCGACAAAATAGAGCTGGCGGTGCTTTCGAAGTTAATCAATAGGCGTAAAGTAGCCGACATAAGAAAGTATAATATGGAGAGAATTGAGCATGCTCTAAAGAACGGAAGAAGCCTCAAAGCTATGAAGACAAAACTGTGCATAGGCAAAAATCAGATGTATGCAATAAGGGACAAGGAAGGCAAGGTCACAAACAATATGGATAGAATAGTTGAGGTAGCGGAAGAGTTCTACAGGGATCTGTACAGCAGCCGAGGCATTCAGGATGATAACGTAAGAAGAAGTAATAGCGCAGAGGAATCTGACATCCCACCAGTATTGACAGGAGAAGTAAAGAAAGCCCTAAAGGGAATGCAAAGAGGCAAAGCAGCTGGTGAGGATCAGGTAACATCAGACCTGTTGAAAGACGGTGGAGAGATTATGTTAGAGAAACTGGCCACCCTGTATACGAAGTGCCTCTCGACGGGGAGGATACCAGAATCTTGGAAGAATGCCAACATCATCTTGATCCATAAGAAAGGGGACGTCAAGGACCTGAAAAATTACAGGCCCATAAGCTTACTGTCCGTTGTCTACAAGCTATTTACAAAAGTAATTGCTAACAGAATTAATACAACATTAGAGTTCAATCAACCAAGGGACCAGGCAGGATTTCGTACAGGATTCTCAACAATAGACCATATTCATACTATCAATCAGGTGATAGAGAAATGCGCGGAATACAACCAACCCCTATACATAGCCTTCATAGATTACGAGAAGGCATTTGATTCGGTGGAGACATCAGCAGTCATGCAGGCACTGCGAAATCAAGGCATCGACGAAGCCTATATAAACATAATGGAAGAAATCTACAGCGGATCCACAGCCACTATAGTCCTCCATAAAGAAAGCGACAGAATCCCAATAAAGAAGGGCGTACGGCAGGGAGACACGATCTCTCCAATGTTATTCACCGCGTGTTTACAGGAGGTTTTCAGGGCCCTAGATTGGGAAGAGTTAGGGATAAGAGTTAATGGAGAGTATCTCAGTAACCTACGATTCGCTGACGACATTGCATTGATGAGTAACGCGGGAGACGAATTGCAGCTCATGATTACTGAACTGGATACGGAAAGTAGAAGAGTAGGTCTGAAAATTAATATGCATAAAACTAAAGTAATGTGGAACAATCTTGGCAGAGAACATCGCTTTGCGATAGGTGGCGAGACACTGGAAGTTGTAAAGGAGTACGTCTACTTAGGACAGGTAGTAACCGCGGAGCCGAACCATGAGAGTGAAATAACTAGAAGAATAAGGATGGGTTGGGGCTCATTCGGCAAGCATTATCAAATCATGAATGGTAATCTACCACTATCCCTCAAGAGGAAGGTATATAACAGCTGCATCTTACCGGTACTTACCTACGGAGCAGAAACCTGGAGACTTACAAAGAGGGTTCAACTTAAATTGAGGACGACGCAGCGAGCGATGGAAAGGAAAATGATAGGTGTAACCTTAAGAGACAGGAAGAGAGCAGAGTGGGTCAGGGAACAAACGGGGGTTAAGGACATCATAGTTGAAATCAAGAAGAAGAAATGGATATGGGCCGGGCACGTAGCACGTCGGCAGGATAACCGGTGGTCATTAAGGGTAACTGACTGGATTCCAAGAGATGGCAAACGCGTGAGGGGGAGACAGAAAATTAGGTGGGTAGATGAGATTAAGAAGTTTGCAGGTATTACGTGGCAGCAGAAAGCACAGGACCGGGTTGATTGGCGGAACATGAGAGAGGCCTTTGCCCTGCAGTGGGCGTAGACAGGCTGATGATGATGATGATGATGGTGAGATTGCTATGACACGCCTGGCCGAAGTGACGCTAACGCGGGCGAAATGATAGATAGATAGAGCAAATTTATTAGAAGGCAGAGAGGTCGGCCCTGAGCTTGAGCGCTCTAGCCTGCTACTCTGCACAGGGGAAAAGGGGAAGGGGAAGGAGAAAAAAGAGTAATTAGGATGATGATGTGTACATACGCGGGCGAAATGAGACATGAGTGGACTTTATGGGATGATTCCGGGCAAGGGCGATATAAAAAATAAACTCCAGGCATAATCTCCCGTGTGAGCTAGCTTAGTGATGCGTAAGCTTAGACGCCTGAATCAGGAGCATTGCTATGCAAAACAAGCCACTAGACAACTTCTATCTATCTATCTATCTATCTATCTATCTATCTATCTATCTATCTATCTATCTATCTATCTATCTATCTATCTATCTATCTATCTATCTATCTATCTATCTATCTATCTATCTATCTATCTATCTATCTATCTATCATACGCTGCATCTAGGTGGTCTCGCGGTCGCCACCTTGACCTTGTATATACCGAAAGTGGCATGCAAAGACATAAGTGCACGACGAGCATTATTGACAAATGACGGAGTGAACAAATTACTACAATACGCGGCTGGTTTGTGCTCCGGGTTAGGCCACACAGTTAGAGGTAGGGAGGCGGACAGGTTGTCTCATGAATAACATGACATGCCTTTCGCGTGCGGTTTTAAACCCTTAACCTGTCACATCAAAATGAATCGAAAGACAGTTTAGCCAGGGAAAGCATAAGGCCTAGATATAGTCCGGCGTAGCGTGCAAGCGTGGAGTCTTGGTCACATGGCTCTTAGTTCACATTTCATTTACTTCACCTTCAAATAATTCACGTGACACGTTCAGGAACACATCTACCTATACCATCCATTTCAATGACCCCCCTCTGTCGGCGTCTGTTTCTGGACTGATGATTTATCTCTTGGTCTCCGCGCTTTGGCTTCGGCCAGCCTGTCTAAGACATCTGTTCCTGTTCGCTCAACCATATGCGTGGGCGGGGCATAAGGGAAGGGCTGCAGCACCCCCCCCCCCCATTTAGTCACATAAAGGGGCACCGATACTCCCCATACCTTTTTTAAGTCGAACCTGTCACGTGGTTCTTTATGCGCAGGGTTATGGCCACGCATGCTATTTGAGGATGATGTCGGCCGAGAAGACCCAACGTTCAATTTACAGAACTATTCATTTCCCAACTTTGCGACCAGAAATCCAGCGACCAGGAGCAGGCCTTTGTGGGAAGCACGTCATCGCTTCATATTATTTTTGCATTGATTGCTGAGCCAGATTTTACCGTGGTAGGAGGGGGGGCGGCATATCTTGCCCACTCCTAATGGATAACCCTGCATTCAACTATGCGTTCAACCTATCTATCCTTACGATGTGTCTCGATTTGGACTTTGACTTTAGATTTTTGTGCAGTAATTGCCACATTTAATGGTTTAGTAAGCCCTTATTGCATGCTGTACTGTAGCCTTACGGCACGTTGGTATGCCCCCTCCTGATGCTTTGTACACCTCACCCTGTGTTGCACTACCTCAAGGTGGGCCTGCAAGACTTTCGATACCTCACGTGTTCACGCCACTGGAGGCCAGATAACATGACTCATGACCCTTATAACGCTCTCGCTTAGTAAGAATTGGTTACGACGATGTGAAGAATCCCGATAGTGGGGTTCATAAAGAATTCATAATGTACCACATAGCTTCATAAAGAACTTACTTTATGCAAAAGTAACTTTTTTTATGAAACACGAGAGACTTGACCGTTCATTATACGTGCGACTACTTTCGACGTCCGCAGTGTACAAGTGCGCTACGTACGATATTTACCACAGTTAAGATATGCAATTTATACATTACATTGACTTTTTGTAAGGTAAACTCAGCATTTCTACAAATATAGCGCTCCTATTTACCCAGTGAGATCAAATTGATATTTCGCATAGCAATATTCATTGTTCTAGCTTCCATGTACCGGCGTCATGAGGCAACTCCTTTTTTGCAGCATAGAAGCACATGAGGAAAATCGCGCTTCTGAATATTCTGGCCTTCTTTTGAATAGTTAGATCGTCACGGTGCATAGGACTGCGTGCTCGATTTATTCTTGGCCCTGAGTTCAACTTATCCACCATCACAGCTTTCCGGAGTATCGTGATGTCCTTGACAACGTACATTTTAATGAAGTTTTCTATGAAGCTTCTAGGGGAATGCAATCGTTTAATTCAGGGTTAAAAAAGACGTACCGTGCTATAAATACAAAAGAACTCTCGTGCGTAAAATAAATCACTTTTTTTTTATTCGAAAGGTGAAAAAGGCATACAGGGTGTTTTTATACAATTGTTTCATAGAAATTCTGTTACAGTCAGGCTGGTGATTGTTGGCGTTTTACACCCCAAAACTACCATATGATTATGAGGGACGCCTTATTGGAGGACTTCTGAAATTTTGTCCACTTCGTGTTCTTTAACGTGCACCTAAATCTAAGTGCATGGGTCTCCATCGTTCTTGTTGCTTCTTCACACAATCATTCATAAGGACTGCCTTATCTCAAAAACCAACTGTTCTACGGTTAAGTGAAATGTACTTGCAGGGTCACAATGCTTGCCCCAGTTTGTAAAAGACTGTCTACTCTTTTCAAATCTATGTACTTAACTACTGATGCTTCGCATTGAGGAATAGCCAGTAAACACGTACTTCTATTTTCGTCACCAAATTGTATTCGCGATATTCTCGCTGGTTTCATGAAACACGGCGCCGAATTTGCAAAGTATTACCCGTTATATCCGCAGGCACCCAAAAAGTAAGCTATACCAAGAAGCACCATCGTAAAGATGACTTTGAGGGCGAGAGCGTCCGGGAGGCATGGTGACTGCATCCGGTAAACAATGTTTCAATATGTTCTTGATGCCACCGGCGGTGGTGGTAGATACGTTTTTAAGAGCGAAGCTCTTAAAGCTCGAAGTAAAACGTCTGCCGTCTGCAAAAAAAAAACCCTCCTCGCCTACAGTGCGCTGCTCCTCGCCTAGCCGGCGATGAGCAGTCAACCGCCATGCCACGTCCACGAACGGAGACAATCTGCGGAGCCGCCACGCCGAGTTTGCCCAGCGTGGCGCGAGCCGAGTACGAGCGACGAAAGGCACGCGCTTCAACCGGGGGTACCATAGCAGGTTTGCCCGTTTCTTTCTGGCGCTGGAGCTTGGACATTCTTGCAAGGTCTGTGACAGACTGTGGTTCGACTCTGTCTACGCCAAGGAAAGACCTAGGATCAGCCAAGAGGGCCACTTTAAGCCCCTAAGATCGACCAACTTCACTGTTCTTAAGCTTTACATGGCTAGTGTAAACGTCTTCATTTTTTGCCAATGGGTGAACGCGGGGGCCAAGCCCCCTACATGACACGTGGGTGCTCTTTCACTCATGTAACACATGTAACACTCGGGAAGACCTAAAGCACGTACTCTGCGACTGTTCCCGTTACGAAGCCGAACGACAGATTCTGAAGGCAGCACTTCACCTGCAACGCGGCTCGAGCTTGGAGCTGCGGCACCTTCTCGGCCCGTGGCAAGAAAGCAGTGGTGCGATGCGCAGCACAAAAGCGCTGTCGGCGTTCTTGAGTAACACTCAGCTTAACCAAAGCTTCTGAAGGACTCTTTTTATGTAAATATGTGTGTTTGTGACTGTATGTACTCTTTGTGTGTATATGGTGTATATGAGATCATTGTATATACCGTAATCACCCGACACATGGAGTAGCAAGCCAGGCGACAAACCAGGCTAACCTCTCCGGGCATTTCATTAAAGAAACTTATCTCTCTCTTTCTCTCTTTCACTGTGAGGAGGCACTCTCACAAAGCAACGGAACGCCTCTGAAACGCAATCCTCTTCATCGGGCAGGAGATGATCCGGCGCTGATCGAAAGGAGACGCATTGGTCATGGTAGTCTCCCAGTAAGACAGCCACAGCCGGTGATGGGGGATGAGGAAAGGTGAGGGCACCTGAGGAGTATGCGTAGAAAATCTACTGCTTTGCCGCAAGGCTGGATTGCTGGAACCCTTCGTAAAGCGCGCATGACAGATCCAGACGCTTTGCGCGGCGCGGCAAGAGACAGTGATGCCAACCTAAGAACGCTTTTTTTTTAACACGAAAGTACTTTATGCCGGGGTCCACCAAGACTTCAGTGACGTATTGCCGTCACGGAAATGACGTCGAAAAAATGCAGACGACCAGATGGCAAAGAAAAACTTAATAGAGAAATGTCCTATAAACGGGATTTGAACCCACGACCTCACGGACCGCGACTACAGATGCTGGGCACGTTACCCATTGTGCAACGGTCACACAGGTTGTGTTGTTTACAACGCGCCTTTTATATCTACCACTTTTCTCTCACGGTGCTCGGTCGGCGGGGTGGTGTAGCCGTCTGGGAGCGGTAAAGTGATGTAATACATTGTGATCGCGACTTCGGCGATTAGCACCTGCAATGCGTCGTTAAGCTGCGTTATAGCTGCGTGCTCTATTTATTCTTGGCCCCAGCACAGCACTTCGCAAGAATTGTAAAGTCGTAGATAACGCACCTATGAATACATTTGAGTATTTTGCGATACAGGTGCAACGCAATGCTTTGATTCAGCGGTGAGAGACGCGCGCCTTAGGGCAAACACGAAATGCCTCTTGTAAAGCAGAGCATATTTTCTTTTATTCGTCAGGCGAAAATAGGCATAGAGGGTGTTTTTTTATAAAATTATTATTTTTCAGAAATATTCTACGAAGGTCAGGGTCTTGTTTTTTCACACGAATCTAGGTCGAGGTGGAATTACATGACGCATATAAAGTGGTATTGAGGTAATTCATTAGGCAAAACTCGTTAAGCTTTTATAATAGGTTTGAGGAGAATTTTTATGCGAAAATGTTGCAAGCCACCACGCATTATGGAATGACAATTTCTTTAGAAACCCCAAAGGTTGCACGCAATTCTTCCTCTGTTCATCTCTGAGGCTCCGGCATTATTGTCAGGGAATCCTTATGGCGAACAGCTGCCGCTCTCTTCTAGCAATCGAGGGCCCACAGATGGCATTACTCTCAAAAAGTAATTTCATTATTATTTACCTTTGAATTTTAAAAAATATTACTCAAGTAGCTTACAAATTACACTGGTTAAGTCTAATCGAGGACCCACAGATGGCAACATTTACTCTGAAAAAGTAATTTCATTAATAATTACCTTTCTAATCTTTTTAAATATTACTCAACTAGCTTACAAATTACACTGGCTAAAATTACTTTCAAGTAACTTTAAGAAACGTTCATTGTTTATTCACACTAGTGTGCACTTATCTACAGCACATACACATCGAAATGTCAGAGTACTTTGTACAGCTTTTCACGCTTTTTTTTAATTGTATTTGTTACCTTTCTTTCGTCTTTGGTCAACTTTAAAAAGCGTAGCTCATTATGCCAAGGATCGGTCCGGGATGAGTGAACAGAATGATCATCATCACGAACCGGCCCGCGCTCTCTTCATGCTCTTCTTCTGCTTCGCTCCCACAACACGTGCGCCGATTTGTTCGGCGCTGCCTGCAATAACTTCGATAGGTGAGAGAATGAGTAGAGAGAGAGCGAAAGAAGGAAAGAGGTAGAAAGAAAGACAAAGAAATATCTGGCGAAAAACGTTTATTGACGAGGTTTGTTAGAAGAAAGTTTATTAACCCGCGCAACTACGATTCCAAGGCAAGCATGGTAACCGCTCGGCTATCCAGGCACGCTAGGAGGACATAACATAGCCTTGTATAGTATAATATAACAATGAGGGGGGGGGGGGGGAAGTGAAGCTGAGGAGGAGGGGAGCGAGCAAAGCACAAGATAGAAAGAAAGAGAGAAAACAGAGAGAAAGAAAGGGAAGAATAACAGAAACAGAAAGAACGACAAAAAGAGATAAATTGAAAGAAACAGAGAGAAATCTATAGATAGGAAGAGACAGAGATAAGAAAAAAGAGGAAGCGAGAAATAGAAAAAAGGAGAGAGAGAGAGAGAAGGGGGAGAGAAATAAAGGCAGAAGGGGCAAGAAATAGAAGTATATATAGAGAGAGAAAGAAAGAAATAGGAATAAGCACAGGCAGAGAAGCCATAAGCCATAGAAACAGACACAGTTCCGCACTTCCCTCGGGCTCGGCACTATACTAGTGCAAAGCTGCCTGAGATTTTGTTTATTTCATAAGAGAAACCAACATGCTATACTTAAGTCAAAAGCAATTGGGAAAGCTGTGAGCTGTTTTTTACTAATTCGTGTGATGAAATTCACCACATTACTGCCTACAGCATAAAGTAACTTAATTACTATAATTTCATTACTGTAATTACAATACCACGGGTTATCTGGTGATTTTTCCGTTCTTCTTTGAGCCTGTTCCCCCCGTCTTATTGTCGTTAGGCCTTCTGCTTTCCTGGTGGTGACACAATGATCCCCAGCACCTCGACGCCCAGCCGCCACGCGGTGGAATGTGCTTCACTGTTGAATAAACGTCACACTGCCCTCCGTTTGAGAGCTGTAAACGCGTGCGTTTGTTCACTCGGCAAGACTGAGATGGCGACATTAGTCCCATATAAAAAATTTGAAGGATATTTTAGCACGTGTCAATACCCGTGACAGCGACTCTTGAAACGCAAGATTTGAACAATTGGTAAGCAATGCCTCTACTGCACTTCGCTCATATGAAAGAACAAATGGAGGAAACGTTTATAGAAAAACTTGCGCTTACGCTGCAATAAGTAAATCTTTTGCCTACAGTGAAAGAACTGTAATTAGTGTGGAGAACATGAAAAATATGATTGCTTATTGTTCGTTCAGTGGCTTCCAACGTCTCCTGCACGCAAATGCGATAGTCTCTGCTTTTAAGACATGCAATGAAGGCACAACACATTTACTTTGGTACGCGCACATTCAGAACACTTCAAAATGACGTGCTTAATATTTTGACTAGTCCTCCAATCGCTTTTCTGAAGTCTCCATTACTTTGTTGTGGTTTTATAATGCTGGTGGCATAAGGGAGCATCTATTTTCACCCGCGGAGTCATGCGAGCGAAATATGGCCGTAAGTGAAAAAAGTGAAAATAAGGCGGCGTCCTTGGTTTCTTTTAGTTTCACCAATTCAAATGATTCAAAACCACTGATTTTTGCAAGTATCATTACTAGAGGCCGGATTTTTAGGCATTAAAAAGCTCCTTTTAGGCGCCAAAAATAGGCAAGCAAAACATCGTTTTAGGCTTCCAAAATCTTAAATAAAGGCACAATGATTTTTCACATAAATGCAAATAATTTCAAACGAAGACGTGCGCGACCTCTATCTATGACAAGAAAACAAAATTGTTATTGCTTAAGAGGGCACAGAGCAGTGGCGTAGGCCGAAACTTTTTTCGGGGAGGGGGGGGGGGGCACCTTCTTGATCTGACATTGGGTCTGGGTAGGTAAGTGAGGTCGAGTGTCATTTTATGCTGTGTATCCCTTGGGACAAAATGTTCGGGGGGGGGGCACAGGCCAGGTGTCGCCCCCCCCCCTAGCTACGCCACTGGCACAAAGGCGCCAACAGTTGAACATAGCCGTGCAATTGTGCTGTGTCCCGCACGGTTCCCAGAAGACGGTTTCTCCCGTGTTCTGCACGGTGAGTCAAGTGTTCTCTCTCGAATGGAGACGCTGCTGGGTGTCTTTTTGGCAGGAATGAGAAGGGCAGAGCAGGAACAGGTAGCCAGATCGCTGAAAGACCAGAAGGGAGGGATTTCTCCTACTGGCCGAGTCGAATCGCATATAGCCCCTGCCAGGGAACCACTGGCGTAGCCAGGGGAGTGTGGGGTGTCTTCAGGGGTTGACCCCTCCCCTCCCCCCCGCTTTTCAGTTTTGCATGTGTAAATATACACGCACACATACAAACGCACGCACGAACATGCGTAATGTATGGTTGACCCCCCCCCCTTCTCATCCGAAAAATATTTCTGCCTACGCTAGTGCAGTGAACACCTGACAAAGTAAATTACAAAGAAAACAAAAGCCGCATGCACATCCAATTTTCCTTTCTCTTTTTTGCTCTTCACTCTCGTTTCCACTGAAGGGGTCTCCGTGGTCTCGCATTCGTCAACCACTCGCGCCATGTCAGTGCGGCGGCGAATACTCGCTGGCGTGTCCCACTTTACTCCTGCTAGCGGTTGTTTCCGGGAGTTGCTTGAACTAAAGGACTAGGTTTAACCCCATAGTTCCGAACAGTCAGTGTTGCGCGGTGACATGAAAATGATCTCAAACTGCACCCGGGAGCTAAACTTGAGGCTAAATAGCGTTCATATAAGCGCCAATTTCGAAAATAGGCATTTAGAGGCATTTGTAAGCATTTAGGCACACACGCCAAAAATAGGCATTTATAGGCACTCTAAAAACACTATAAAACCACATCTTAACCTCTAATTCATGCTCATATATAAAAGTGGGGCGATAAGAGCGCAAGGAACAAAATAGGCATTTGCCTAAAATCCGGTCTCTAATCATTACGTCTTAGTTCAGACAAACCAAAGCCTGGTGCTGCAAGTGAAAAACAATGCTTTTCATCATAGAGAGATAGAGGGAGAGAAGGTAACAAAGACGTTCCAAGTGCTGAAAGTGACCTTTCTGCGCGTCACCTTAACAATAGCAAGGGAAAACAGATATAAGAGGGAACAGGGAACTATTGTGTAACTCCGTGCCAGTAACAATGAGAAACCTTTTCTTTAACCTTTGGGCTCTTCTGTGCATTATTTCTCTTTTGGGAACGCTACGAGATAGTAGACAAGGATGCGTTCTTGCTGGGGGTCCTATGACTGGTCCGAAGACTCGTCCAGTCAGATCGGCACCACCTGTGAGGCCCCCTCCGCCTCCTCCAACCCCTCGACCACGCCTAACTCCTCCGCCAAAACGTCCGAGTATGTCTTTTTTTCCATAATTACATCTTCAAAAAAAGAGCAGCGTGAACATTAATACATTCACTTCTGAGATATAGAACTCGCCAACATGCATATGTATGTAACTGAGCCCCGATATCAGCCTGGTGTACTTGCTATACAGCAAAATTACAATTACAACCTAAAATACGCACTAAAACTAATAAACAGGAGCAAATTAACATCTGATAATTTAAATAACGTCCATTTCAAATGGGCTTGACCACGAAAGTTATCGCTTATCGCTGTATGCATGCGAATTTTTTTTCTCAGTTTGCTGATAATGGAGGTGCACGACAGGCTCATATCAGCGATACGAAGCCAATGAGATAATTGGGCGTGCCGTTATCCGTTCAATCACTTCGCTTCGTCATTATTTACAGCCAAATTCGCTCCGAGTCTCCGCCTCTGGAGATTGTCTAGCACCAACCGCGAGAACCGGGGGAACCACGTACGCATCGTCGACATTACCAGGAGCAGCAACTGTTTGATAACGGCTTAAAACACCGTGCACTAGAGCTTCCATATTTAGCTTCCTAATACCGGCGGCTTAATACACAGAAGCTTCCATAACGATTGGGTGGTATAAAGGCCACCCATTATAGAACACTCAGGCATAACTTATCATCACCAGCAACAGCATGAATAAGTACGCAGCTGAGTAAATGCGCGTACTGCGTTACGGATGCGTACTGGGTAGTGTGCCAATTCACAAAGTGATGAATTATGGCGTGGCGGGCACTTCGCAATAGTACTCGCACTAGGCATTCTAGGATAGCTTAAAACGGCCAATGTTACGTGCACAAACGTTCCTTTCCGCGCTGCACGGTTGAGGCGTCCACCGAGAAACGACTCCAGGCTACCGACTGCGAAGCCTATGCGAGCGAGGCCCGATGACGGTATCGCATTCTACTCTAGAAGGCCAAGCTGAAGCGTCCGTCAAACTTTACCTTCTTGGTGTAACATCTGGGAACGATACATATTAAAAACCAATAAAACCACGAGATGGTGTCCAAAGAAAACAAGCTAGCGAAGGGCTGTTTGTTTCCTTTCCTTCTATATATCCACCATATTGATCTATGACTTGTTTTCGAAGCGACTTGCAGAAACCAGCTCAAGTTCGCACTCTCTTCAATAATACAGCTGAACCTCGGTACAACGACCACTGTTATAGTGGTTTAGCGGTTAGAGCAAACTAAGTACGAATGTTGTTTGGTCACGCTTTATTTCAGTATTATTTATTCTACAATAACGAAAAGGAAAATACCAGAGCCAACGCAATATCGGCTTCAACGAAGGAAATATTTGGTTCACACGAGGCTCAATATTCCAAGGATAGCATAAAAAGCAAGAAAAAACGCTGAAGGACAATTCCCAACCGCATTTTTATTTGTTTGAAAAAGTAGCGATAGCGGCAGAAAATCTTGTTCATTTTGCGCAAGAAAGGAAAAAAAAAAGCCGCATGTGATTGATTGCGCTACAGTTTGACGAGACGTTTGAAATACCAGATGGAAATAGGCAAAGATTACCTTGTTAATCGTACGTTTGAAGCCGATATTACAGCGTTTTTCTATCTAGAATTTTTCGCGAGCCAGATCCCCGATTTGTGGCAGTCGAATTGTATCGCTACTCTTACGACGAATATCGTATATAACGAAATAATTTATGGTCTTGATGCTACTTGGTTATAACGAGTTTCGGATGTACACTATTTTCTTTTTAAACACACTATGGAGAAACTCGCGTAACACCATGTACCACATGAATAATCGCGACTAACGCAGTAGCTGTAAGATTTTATTTCCATATCGACTCACTAGCTTCAGCGCGAAAAAGCAATTTCTCTAGAAACTTGCCTTTACTGAGCACATGGTGCAACTTATAAGGAAGACATCCTAAAGTTGCTTCCACTATCTCAGTCGTTGACGCAATGTTTAACGTGGTCCTACATCATGATTTCATGGTAATTTAGAAAAGGTGCATGCGGACTCGGTTATAATTTAGCACGGTTAGTTTTAGGTAACTACGCTACGTTTATTTCTTGCCAAGCTTTTACAACGAACTTTCTTGAATTAATCATTTCATTCTGTTTTTACCCTCAACTTGAAGCACGCTAGTTTCCTTCGCTTCTTCGGCTGCCTTTGCAACAGGAGCGCTTTTCAAACTGAGAGTATCCATTGGCGAGCCTCACTTCGTATAGCATTAGTTTCTTGCTATCGCATTCATTGCTTCGCCCTTGCGGCGAAACTGACTTTTTTATTAAAACGCCAGCTGTACCGAAAAAGGTGTTGCCGGCACTGAAGACGTTAATTTTGAAATTATTGGTCACTGCAGCGGCCACGAGCGTGGGGCTACCGAGCAGGCGCGCGCGCACCCGAGATGCTTGTTGTAAGAGACGGCGCAGTGAAAGCTCGTTTTCGCGTCCTCAGACCGATTTAGTTCGAAACAGCAACACCCCTCGGGTGACTTGAAGTGACTAGCCGAGTTGGGCAAAACTGCATCGCAGGAAATCTAGGTTTACAAATATGAAAAGGGTCTACAGCCAGTAAACACATACTCTAATCGTCTGAAACAATTTGTATACACGATATTTTCATGGTGTTTATCGAGTCTAGCAAGAACTCTTGCAAAATTATTGTTTTTTCACTGCAGGACTCTAATAAACAAGATATATGAAGAGGCACCTCAATCTGGCAGCAGCAGCAGCATCAACGAAATTGAATAACAGTTTTAAAAGAAGCCTAAAGTGAACGGGTGCGAAGAGTCCATATTTAATGCATCAACGAGATCATTTCGGTGGTTCTATACACGCACTACATGCCCTTCATGCCTTACAGCTCTTATTATCGCACCCCGCTGTTTTGCGCTGTTTTAAGGCCATGATACTCCTTATTTTGTTCACGCTAAGGAAATGGTAGACGGACGACTCCTATCGCGGTAGTTCTCTGTGCATAGTATGGACAGATGAGTTCTGACGAGTGTCTGTGGTGAGCCTTGGATTGTTTGTAAGCCGCTGTGCCGCACTACAGTTGATCGTTAAAGTGTGTGTTGAATGGTCATTTAATTTGCCGCACTACAGCGGTAGCCAACTACCGCTGATTGCCTAATGTGTCCGTCCTAGGTATTATCGTGTGTTCACTGTTATGTTGTCCAGATGTGATAATTCACCTACATGATGACCGGAAACATTATTAGGGACTTTATTATTTCATTTTGGACATTTTGTTTTAGGTTTAGTGGTCTTTTTTGACGCATGTGCATTTGTGTTTTTTTCCCTCTTATATGCTTCTGTTTTTGTGTTTATTTCTTGTGTTGTATACTCGATCCACTCAAGAGCTCAGAAGTAGCCGGTGCCTTATTTTCGCAGAAGCATCTCCTTCACATCTTATGAATGAAAAAAGCGCTGCATGGAGACGTGGTAATTCTTCACCGCTTGGAAACAGTCCGCTCCTGGAATGACTCAAGCTTTCTTGCCGTGAAAACTGCAACGAGCTTCTAAAAAAATAAGGCATGCGTTCGTAACCTTTAGCACCCGTAGAAAACAGGATTGCAGTTCCCGGGTGCTTTGCCACGCATTCTGTCGTGTCCAATGCTTATCTTCTGTTTTCGATTCGTCAAAGACCCACCGTGGTGGTGTAGTGGTCATGTAGGTCTGCTGCTGACCCGAAGGTCGTGGGAACGAATCCCGGCTACGGCGGCTGCATTTTCGGTGGAGGCGAAATGCTCGAGGCCCGTGTACTTAGGTTTAGGTACAGGGTAAAGATCCCCGGATGGTCGAAATTTCCAGGGCTCTCCATTACGCCGTCCATCATATACATATTGTGGTTATGGGACGTAAAACCCCTACAATTAATGTTATTGATCAAATAAACGCTCCGTGAATATTACATCGAGGTTGCTGCATCAAAATAATGCGCAACTTTGAATTGATGGCGCTCTTTTTGCGCGTCCGCGAGCGCTAAGAAACCGTTTAATGATTTTCACACAAAAAAGGCTGAATCCTTATTTGAGACCTCAGATGCTGAAGCATTCGCGGCCACCACCGCGTGGGAATAATACGACTGATGAGATCATGGGCTGATCATGTAATAAATAAAGAAACAATAATATATAAAACAAAAAAGAAGGACAGATGATTAATGAATAATTTCTGGGGTTTTACGGGACAAAACCAAGATGCAATTATGAAGCAAACCGTAGGGCGGTCGGGGGGGGGGGGGGCAGCGGGGTAGTGGGGTAGCGGGGGGAGGCTCCGGATTTATTTTGACCTCCCGGGTTACATTATGTAGAACAGCTTTGGTTTCAGCTAGTTGGTCATACATAGGGAAACACTGAGGATCTAAGCATACGAAACGCCCGTCTTGTATACTGTGTTTTTATAGCGCAGCGCTTAGGCGCCCGTTCCTGCGTTGAGTGGCGTCGCCGTTGGCATTGGTATCATCGACCGACGTAACCGATAGACCGAGCGAGCACAGATGAGAGCGAACGTGGAGTCGGCCGATATCATGACCCACTGGCCTCTAACCTCGCTTTCTTCCTCCGTCACGCGCGCTGGCCGCTTGGCCAGAGCTCGTGCGCATGCAGGGCTGGTACGTGCACTGCCGCTGGCTTCGCTAGTCGTAACGGGGCTGTCGGCGTTTCGCTTGGTTCTGGACGCCTGCACTGCACAGAGTGGTGTGCGCCACACTCGAGGACTGGCAGTTTCTGTGGCAATATGTAACGAATGTTACATTGCTACGACTGCGGAAAGCGAAAACTTCAAACACAGTCGGCATTGCCCCAACACGAAGCTGCGCTCAGAATTCTATTTAGGGAGTATCGTAATCGTCCGTGAATTTTTTGTATTCGCCTGCTCAGCGCCTCGGTGTTTCTATAAGTGTGGAGTACATTACGAGGCACATAAATCTAAGCCCCCTGGTGTTTGCATTCCTCCCGCATACAAATGAGGCCGCCGTGTTCGAGAATCGAGCGGGTGCCCGCGAGCTTAGTATGAAAATACCTTAAATGCTAAGTTACCGCGGTGGTTAGAGAGAGAGGAGGAGAAAAATTAGGTCTACATGCACTTTTGTACTTCGCCTTTTCTCTCTTTGCATTGGTTTCTGCTATTATACAGCTGCGGTTGAGTGCTCAACTGAACAAAAACAAAGAATTTCTTATGTGTTAAGTCTAAGCGACGCGTTCTTCTGCCATTGTGCATTGTGTTGATGCGAGCATAAGGCCCCGTGGTCGAAAAGCAGCTTTTTTAGTCATGCACGTCCAACCACAATGTCATATATCTGTAGAACTTATGCTCTTATCCTTTTTGTGGCTTTTGTGCTTCTCTGCGTGATAAAAGATGAAGGCCCCTCATCCGCGCTCGCAAGTCCACTTTTTCGACGTAGCAAGTCAAAAGACAGTAGAGGTTTACCGGCAAACCGGGCAAGAAAGCTAGGTAGCACTGGAAACCTCACACATCAGAGCCCGGATAGGTTACCGAGAACTGGAAGTAAAGGTATGTAAAAATTATTGCAATAATACTTAATGTTAAAGTGATAAAAATCGTTGAGGAGCAGTTGCTACCTTGAGGAAGACAAGTCCATTTGTCGGAGTGTTGGTTCCAGCAACATTCCCTAATCAACGATATCTCATTAGTTTAAGCTTCTATCTTCTTTTTTTCATAGATATAACAAATAAATGAAGGAGTTGTCGCCATTGCGTGGCGACGTCTACCCTTTCTGTTCGGTTGTTAGGATGGAAAAGAATGAAGAAACAAAAATATTAATACTAATATATGCAGTCCTACATTTGTATGTTCAAAAGTTCTAGTGTGAACAAAGCGCACAAACAACTGCAGTGCACACTTTCAATGTAGTCCGCTTAATATTCTTTACAAATATCGGTGTGTCAAAAAAATGTTGAAGCATTTTTATTGCTTTGAGATTCATCCGAGGTGGTCATGGGCCAAGTATTTTCGCCAGGGAGAACGTTCGTTCCATGTCCAGTGAGTCGAGTTCCTGTTACAGTCGCTGTCTATGTGTGTCGTGCTTGAAACAATCGAGCAACAGATGACGCGCTTCGTCGTCGTCGTCGTGGCCGCACGAACATATCCACGATAGCGCACGGCGAATCCGGAATAAGAAGTGCCTTGTGTAAGCTGTTTCGAGTCTTAGGCGATGTTTGAGGGTGCCGATACGTCGTGGGAGCTGAGGGTCTAATTAACACTCATGATTATGGTCAACAGCGTACAAGTTCTAATCCTTCGTGCTGTCTGAGATCGAGGTGGTCAAATATAATTAGCTTTTTACTCTTCGTAACACGCGGTGTATGTCTCATTGTGATGTTGCAATGAGGTGGGTTGTGCATAATGATGAGCGGCTGTTCTCACTTTGTAGCTTCTGAAAGCTGTTTTAAGATAGTGTATACTGAGCACTGCACGCGCTCGGGCCTACCCGAAAACCCGGCGAGCCTGGGCCGAGCCCGAAGCCCGAAGCTCCGGGCTTAGGGTAGGGTCCGGGTTTGAGGTGGCAGGCTCGGGTCGGGTCCGGCTTGGACTGTCCTCGGTTCTTAAGATTGTTCCACATATGTTGTGCATACATATATCTTCCACATATTGATTCTCAAGAAAACACTTTCTTTTATTTGGTGCAAACTATTTGGAAAATTTTTGTGAGAGACAAGTACTGAACTTATTTTCCTTCTTGCGTATGGGGCTACTTGATAGACTAGGTGATTATATAGTTCATGTCTCACTATTCTGTGTAATAAAGCTTTTCCAAACCAAACTGTTCCGCGCTTTATTAATTGCATTTGCTTTTCTTCTATATCCGAAGTGTTATTTTGTAATCGCAAGCTATAAATGTTATATCATAAATTTATATAGTAACGTTATATCTATAACTTATCATCGAAAGGGATGACAGAGCTCCAAAGCAGGGCAACGTTCTTAAAAGTTCCCGCAGTCCGCTAAAACGAAAGGCCTGCGCGGAGTCTCGTTACGTAGAATCATTATAAAAGCGCGTTCTTTTTCAGTGGCCGCATCACGACTCCCAGTGGTCATGTGACGCGACGTGGACATGCGGCCTGCTTCTGTGCCCACATTGTTAACGTGAGAGCTTTTGTCGTGTTCCGCTATGTGATGCGAGAGCTACGTGATAGTGCGGCAACAGCGTCGGAATTTGCAGGAATAGCATAGGTCCAATAAACAAGGTGTGGGGCAGACCATATTCACTTGACGATATATCTGGCTTGAAAAAATACAGTTACGAATTCCGCGCTGGGAGATGTCCCCTAACCTCGAACCATATGCATACAATGAGTAAGCGTTGTGAAGCTTGTTAGCGTCTTTATTACCAAACTGGAATGAACCCCGAAAATAGATCGAAATCTCTTCGCCCACCGCTTGCCAGTCATACCCTCCTAGTTCGATCGCTACCTTCTTCCTGTACAACATCGTTGGCAAGGAATACACCATAATCCAATTTAAAAGAAACAGCACACTACAAACTCTGCATAACATAGACTGCTGAAACCTGCAAGGAGAGGCCCACAACGAGGAGTTTTATAGATTATATTGAAGAGTGGCACGATGTTCGGGAACATGAGAAGTGAAGCGACGAGCTGTACAACTATGTTCATTCTGCAGAAGTCCGCAGGGACGTCCGAAATTTGCTCCATTGGTGGAAGTCTAAGAACTACGACTGCTGACGCCTTAACAATTCGCAAGACAGATTTCATGATCTTCGCTGCTAGCGCAAGCAGTTCAACAAACTATAGCCTGGCAGGATATCTTCTGCAACAGAACATGGCGTGCTTACAGCCGGAAGCTCTTGACAATTTGACTTTTTGCACAATAACATGTGACGAAATGAACTGTAAACCAGGGACAAAGGCAAGGACTGGCCCAGGGGGGCCCGGCCCCCCTGGGCCCGCCCTTGCTTTAGTCGAATGCAACAAACCCTCTTCCCGAACGTTCCCACACTCCCCAAGATATTGGCAGTGAGCGCAGCTGGTGCAGAACGCAGCTTCTCGACACTGAAGAGAGTAAAAACATATTTGAGGAACCGGATGGTTGAAGAGCGGCGTAATGACCTGGCCCTTACGTCCCTAGTAATCATAATTGTAGCGCAAAAAAACCAGACGTAGACACAAGTAAGGAACACATACACAGGACGGGCGCTAGACATCAACTGATTTATTACTACAGACAACATAAAAAGCCAAAAAACCGTCGGACATGAGCGCATGCGCACCATCACACTCCGAGGTGCTTCCTTATACCTGCATCACCACGTTTTACCACCTTACATGCGCACGATTTCCTTTCAGATAGTCAAGCTCTTTACGAGACAAGGCTATCGACGCAACACTGACACATTTTCTTTCATTCTCACTTATAGCAAACGCTTCTATATTTCTCGCGTTGCCTGGTCCTTGCCTTTCTTAAGCACACGTGTAGTGGTGAGTTCTGGCGCTCATGTCCGACGGTTTTTTGGCTTTTTATGTTGTCTGTAGTAATAAAACAGTTGATGTCTAGCGCCCGTCCTGTGAATGTGTTCCTTACTTGTGTCTACGTCTGGTTTTTTTGCGCTACAATTATGATTACTAGTGATTCAAACCAACTAGCCCGCATCACCGCCTTGACTGCCCTTACGTCCATTCACCGGATGCAAGCCAGTGTCGACAAAGTTATAGCTCTGTTTATGGAGAAACCGCCACGCACGAAAATTGCATCGTAAGCCGCTCTCTTCGACCAGGCTACAAGTTAGTTTTAAATGCGAAGCATTTCTTAGCGAACTTCTGCGACTTTGAGCGTATCTATCTATCTATCTATCTATCTATCTATCTATCTATCTATCTATCTATCTATCTATCTATCTATCTATCTATCTATCTATCTATCTATCTATCTATCTATCTATCTATCTATCTATCTATCTATCTATCTATCTATCTATCTATCTAGCCGCATACGACTTTGTGCTCTCCTGGCCGTTTCGTTAATAGGATTTACACCAAAATTGGTATGGCGTAACATGACTGTATGACGAACATAAATGACAAGTCATAACATGAAAATCATGACACGCATGTCATGTACAGCATGATTTACATGCCAAGCTCATGGCGCGCTGGCGGCCGTTTCGCTAGCTTGATCTACCCCGGAATTAGTATTGCGCGACGTGCCTGTGTGACGAACATAAAAACACGAGTTAACATGAAAATCATGACACGCATGTCATGTACAGCATGACTTACGTGCCACGCTCATGGCGCGCTCGCGGCCGTTTCGCTAGCTTTACATACACCAAAATTGGTATCTTGCGACGTGACTGTCTAAAGAACATAAATAACACGAGTTAACATGAAAATCATGACACGCATGTCATGTACAGCATGACTTACGTGCCAGGCTCATAGCGCGCTGGCGGCCGTTTCGCTATAGCTTGATATACACCAAATTGGTATCTTTGCGACGTGACTGTGTAATGAACATAAATAACACGAGTTAACATGAAAATTATGACACGCATGTCATGTACAGCATGACTTACGGGCCACGCTCATGGTGCGCTGGCGGCCGTTTTGCTAGCTTGATCCCCGAAGTTGGTATTGCGCGACGTTACTGTGTGACGAGCATAAATAATAGGAGTTAACATGAAAACCATGACACGCATTTTCCTCAATGACATACAAGACGATGTATGCAGCTCTTTGCTGGCTGCTTCGCATTACATCGATTCCTACAATGCGTGGGATCTGCCATCTTTTTTTATTGCGATAGCAATTATATGGATAGTCTCGGCTGGTTTTTGCCGTCGCCGCCATCATGCACTGTATATGTATATGTGTATATATATAAAAGACCTAAAGAAAAATCATTCAGAAAAATGCTTCCGAGGCGCGGAATCGAACCAGCGACTTCTCGGTCCGCAGCGCGTGCCGCTAACCACTACACCACCAAACGCAGATCCTGCAGGTAGCTAACGGCGAGCGTTATATACACACCCTTTACCGCCGTACTCAGAGACGGATGCGCTTATAAGCGTTTTTTCATTACCAGCGAGATGCGCGAGCAGCGCAACCGACGCATTTAAAGGTCGTCGGCCAGCTTGCTCGCTTCTTTTAATATTTGAGCAGGGAGAACCTTGCCCTTCCACTGTCTGCTCGGACGTTAGTTGCTGCCGGTGGGCAGGTGTTTCTGCAGCGTACCAGTGCGTCCATCACGGGCTGCTTTTCTTGCTATCACATTCATTGCTTCGCCCTTGCGGCAAAACTGTGACTTTTTTTCTTTTGCATTGGCATTTACTATATGGTGAAACCATTCGGGTGTGCCTTGACCTACCAAAAGATACATCAACTATCGGAACCCTCGCCAAAAGCAGACGCCTATCAGCTCCAGTGCTCCTGCAGCATTACTTTTTTCGCGTCCACTTGCGCTATGCCACCAGACTGCCAGGTCATCCGCTTGCTTCAGACAGCGGTCCTGTGGTATGGAACTTACTCCCGCTGCATTATCAAAGCGCATCGATGCCTGTGGAGCCATCGTGGAAAGTTCCTACATGGTCAATTGTGACTTTCGTGCCTGGGTTCAATAACAAGAGGAGCACACCAGGACTAGCACTAACATATTTCACTCTACAGCAGATGAAAAGCAGATACAAGACTCACCGTCATATTTAGACTGACGGCTCTGTAACGCCTACGACATCTGCCATTGGGGTCTGGGTTCCGTCTGCCAATGTCACCATTTCTGCCACTCTCAGTCACCGTACATCATCTACAGCCACCCAACTGGCTGCACTACTGGCTGCTTTTAATTACACGTAGACCAGACAGCCGAGTCTTGGGTCATCTTCACCGACTCAATATTGGCGCTGCAGTTTCTGAAGTCCCCAAGCACGCAGGAACAGCTCGCAATGGACATCAAACGCATATGCAAGAAAGCCGCGAACTGAATACCCAACTCTTCACAGTGGTACTGCCCACTGCGGAATACAAGGCAACGCCCAGGCAGATGGCGCTGCCAAAGCTGGACATGACGCGTCGAGAGAAATGGTTGAAATACCTTTCTCGAAAAACGATGCGGCGACACTCGTATCGGCACACGCTTGGCGCTTCCAGCGATCCCTCTGGACAGATGCTAGTCACCAGTATGGGCCTCTTTACAAAATTTATCCATCTTGTGTCTTCCATATGCCGCGAGACCTCAACAGAAAAGAGGAAAGATACTTGCACCACATCAGATTAAACGGCGCCTACACTAATTATTTCAAGAGCAAAGACAAGCTGTCAGACTCATCATTGTGCGTTCACTGTAACGTCTCAGAACACTTGAAACACGTTCTGTGTGAATGCAGGCGAAACGTATGAGAAAGGCGATCTCTGAAGGCGGGCTTGCACCTTCAACGGAACTGCGGCACATTCTGGGCCCATGGCAAAGCAGCACCTGTGCGTTACGCGCCACGCAAGCGCTGCTGACTTTCTTGCAGGCCACAAGGCTGACCGAAACTTTGTAAACAGTGTAGTCTATGTATGTGTGTGTGGTTATCAGTGTATATATCATAATCATCACCCAGCACCTGGATTAGCATGTCAGCGAATAGTCAGGCAAACATCTCCAGCTTTTCATTAAAACATTTCTGTCTCATTCACAATGCCATTCCTTAAAATTGCTGGCTAAAATGAATGTTAGCGTTCTGCATCTTTTGTGTCATGAAAGCATCCGTGTTTTCGTTCTTTGTTGACGAATAAAATAATTTTCCCGAATGTGTCTGTTCTTTAAGAATTGCTGCCATAATATGGCTCACGTTCTTCTCGCAGGTCTATTGTTGAGATAGAGTGTGAGAAGTTCGGTAGGGATAGCGTCCGCCATTTTTTTTTTTTTTTTTTGCCGCACATCTGTAAGTGGGCGCCAGGTTCCCTTGCACCCCGCCGCTTTTTTTTTTTTTGTCACTCCTTTTTTCATCACTGACTCTGTATGACTCTTCATGGTCGAGAATATTTGGTTGGAAAGCATTGTTTCTGCTGCACATGCACTAGCTTTCCTGCATTGTTAAAACCTTGCTTTCCATGGCGGATTAACTCGCCTCTTGTGCTGCATTCTATTTTGTGCTCATTTCCTTCTAATAATTAAGCGCCTTTTATATTCCCGGGCAACCTTTGTTCTTTTTGCCATTGAAGGACTTTCTGTCGAACAATTAAGACTGGACCCCCCCCCCCCCCCCCCCCCCCCCCAGAAAAAAGTCCTGGCTACGTGCCAGCTGTAAACTATGCCACCAAAAACTTATTTCATTTTTATTTGTCGCTGCCTTCAAGGCCGTAGGCATTACAGAGGGGCCTGGGTACAAAGATAGAAGTTAAGGCAAACGACAAACGCAGCAAACAATCGATAGAGTTAAAAGTTTTTTTGTAAATGCAGAGTAGCTTTCCCAGTACAGAGTTGTTATTTGTTTTTGTTGCTATTTGAATAAAAAACTACTATTGCCCCATACTGGTACTTCTATTGCATCCGTTTTAGTTTCTCAGGCAGGTGTATTTTCTCTTTCACTGCGATAACAGTATGAGGATGCTTATAGTTGTACGTAAAATAACAGCGCAGAAGACGACGGACGAACACACAAAGAGGAACGAGCGCTGGTCTCTGTGTGTTCGCCGCCGTCTTTTGCGCTCTTATTTTACAATCATGAGCAACCAACTAGCCCGATTTACCGCCATTATAGTTGTTACCAAAAGGTCCAGCTGTCAGATGTACTTCATTTGACATAATAACAATGTGTCTATCTCCTTTTTATTCTGCATATCTTTACGCCAACGACTGGGTGCGTTTAAAAAAAATACGTCATGGTTACGATAGGGTTGCCGTGTAGACGGCCCTCAACAACGCGGGGTGTTAGTGGCTTATAAAAAATTCCCTTTCCTACCGTTCCTGCTTTTCCTCCTGATCCTTCTACTATGTATGTTAAATCTCGGACGATTCTTGGTGGGCAGACGATAACGTATACACGCACGGCAGTTTAACACGAAAAAAAAAACCTTCTTTTTCGTCAATGTAGCAGCTGATACTACGCCAATTTTCACGTGATCTCCATAAAACATCGGAAGGTACGGCCTCTAAAGTTAATAATCCACCTAAAAAACTACTCCCTGTGGGTAAAAGCAACTGATAATAGGTTGCCAACGAAGGAGAATACTTGGTGAAGGTAAAAACCTCGAGGCACTGCGCCGACCAAAATGAAAATTAAAACACACAGCAAAGACGTTTCGGGGAAGAATACTGTATCTGAGAATACTGTATTTCGGGGAAGAATACTGTATCTAACATAAACACACCCCTTATGCGCAGCTCCATCAATGCAAAAAGCCTGCAAATTGAGAAACCAGTAACAAGGTAGCTCTTTCAAGGGGGTGGCTGTCCAGTAAACGTCAGATGAGCGAAACCGACAGGCTTGAAAGAAAAGCGACTTAAAAAGTAGTTAGGACTGACCACGATGCTGCTGAAATTTTACCTCCAATGTTGGAAAATGTTGTTATTAGCTTAAGCCCAGAGCAGCTGGAATCGCTGGAGTTGGTTATCTTCAAAACCCAGACCAAATTTATTCATTGGGTGTGAACAGCTGGGCACGGCGCCGCCCTTTAAAAGCAGTCAGAAAACCATTAATATTATGTATATTTATAAGCAATAAAACGTCAGTTTAAACGCAAAGGCAACAATGAATGCGATCACAACAAATTAAAATGCCATGCGTAGAAACGCTAGCAGCTCGCTATTTTAGAAAACACGGTTGCTGGGGCGAGCGAAGTCAAACTGTTTTGGGGACTACTAGGTATGATTTCATGACTGTTCGCCATTCAAGGAATTACGAAAAACAGTAGAAAAAATCACACCATCTCCCGCTAAAGGGGACCATGAGGCGATGCGAAGCAGTGTTTCGGCATGTAGAGCCCGCGTTTCAGAGGTGGAGTGGTGAGGGGGAAAGGGGAGAGGGGAAGTGGAGAGATGGAATGGAGAGGGGGAGGGAAAGGGGATGGGAGAGGGAGATGAGAGGGGAGAGAGGGAGATGGGATGGGAGAGGAGGAGTGGAGAGAGGGTGGAGAAGGGAAATGAGAGGGGAAAGGGCAGGGGGAAACGGAAGGCGAGAGGTGATGTGGAGAGGGAATGAGGAGAGAGGGAGTGGAGAAGGTTTGCGCATGCGCAGTAAGGGTGGTCACGCCGCATAGCACCACCACCACCGGATTGAACTCCGCCTTAAGATGCTTCACATCTAAAATTACACCATCTCCCGCTAAAGGGGACCATAAGACAATCCGAAGCCGCGTTTCAGCTTGTCGAGCCCGCGTTTCATCCGTAGCAGTTTCCCGCCGACGTTGCCGTTTGCAATGGGCTTCCCTAGCCCGGAGCTCGGGGTCCGCTTGCCGACGTTTACGTTGGGCTTCGGCGCGTCGAGCCTTCCGCTGCTGCGCGGTCTCGGCAGCCATTAAGGTATTACCGAACTGGCACCGACGTCGACGTTGCCACTCCTGACAAGGGCGCAGGCGGCCCAGTGACTGAGCGTGTGTACGACCTAACGCGAGCCTTTCATCAAACGAGGAGGGGGAGTGAAGAGGGGCTGTGGGAGTGGAGAGGAAGAAGAGGAGTGGAGAGCGGGCCGCGTATCTGCGTGTTTCGCTGCAAATGTCGTCGAAAGATGATAGTCTTCTGCCGGCCGTACTGCATGAGTCCTGGTCTCATCCGCGGCTCATTCGCTCTAATGTTTCCTGGGCACGCTTGAGACGACGGGCGTAGGCACGCCGGCGCCTTTCCGCTACAGTTCGGTCGTCGGTATTTTCCCTGTGTTGCCTGCGCATGTCTTGTAGAGTGGGTTGTATTTCATCAAGCGGCCATTTATGCTTTGCCTTGCCTTGCCTCACTCCGCGCCTCCTCTATGTTGCATCGGCCGCATCTCGCTGGCATTGATAGCGTCGAATTTTCAGCGCCACCTAAGAAACACTAAGATCTTTATAAGTACGTATCTATGTATTTTATAGTAAAGGTACACACCATCTAATACTTACGTATTGATGTTGCGCCTCAGGTATGCGTAATATTTGTTTTGATCGACAGTGTTCACAAGTTATGAACGCAGCTACCAGTTCAAGGTGGCTTGGCGTTCAGGAAGTGCTTTAATTTTGGCCGGGTGGCTGAATAGTGTGAGAGAGAGACAGACAGACAGACAGACAGACAGACCAAATTTCTGCGTTCAAGTATCCCAAGAAAGACTATCGTCTTTAAAGAGACACACACGAAAGAAAGAACACTGGCACGAGCGTTCTTACTGTACCGTTTGATTCCGTGAGTACACGTCTTTTTTTTTAGATGCGAAGCATATCTTGCTCGCCGGTATGTCCCGCGGTGTCGGCCTGGGCGTCCGCACTCACACTACGCATGCGCAACTGCCCTCCTTCCCTCTTTCCAAGAGCTGCGCGTTACTCTCTCCACTTCTCTCTCAGCCCCTGCTTGCGCTTCTCCTGCGTTTTAGCCTCTGCCCTCACGGCGCAGGCGCATGCGCTACTCTCCTCTAGTCTCCTCTCCTTCATGTGTTAATATAAAGCGGGTAGAGCGCTGCGCGCGTTGTGCAGCGCTTGCTTCGGTTGACTCCTCTGAAATGCGGGCTCGACATGCCGAAATTCTCTCCTACGCAACGCCGCGATAAGCGCTAGCGCATGCGCGTCCCCTCCCCTTTCTCTCCTCTCCTACGCTGCCCCCTCTCGCGCACCTGTCGACCGCGTTCCCCGCTCGCCCTGTGAGAATTAACGGCCAGGCTAGAGGGAAGGCACGACGCGCGTAGTGTTCCTCTTCGCGTTCCACTACGCGAGGTCGGTAGCATGCCCGAGGTCAGTATCTTGTTAACCGAACGCCAACGGAACGCGATTTTGCAAGTGCTCTGGCTTCGCATCGCCTCATGATCCCCTTTAGCGGGAGATGGTGTAATGTTTTAAATGCGAATGCATTTCATAGTCGGGCTATGTAAGGCATCCGGCGTTGTCCGCGCGCCTCTCCACTCTCACTCCCTCTCCCATAGCAACAGCTGCGGGCGCGCGCGCTTATCCTCGCCTCTAGCAAACGGAGCAGGTGGTGCGAGCGGAGTAGCGGAGAGTGAGTGGAGAGGAGGAGCGCGCTCTGGCGTGTGAGGGCGCTCGCATCGTGCGAGCTCGGCGGAGCTCCCGCGTGTGTGGAGAGAGTGTAAGAGAGGGTAGGGGCAGTGCTTCGGCGCTCCTTCTCTCGCCATTCGCTCTCTCTCCTCCCTGCGCCACCGCCTCAATGCAGTGCGTTTGAAACGCGAATGTAGCGTTTGTGCTGCTTGGCACAGCCTGAAAACAGCGCGTTCTAAACGCGTTTGTGCTGCATTGAAGGCGGTGGCAACATCCCTGAGGTGATACGAACTCACATAGGAAGCGTTCGTTGAAAGAGGCGCCCAAAAGGGAGACACTTGAACGCGTCGATATGTCCAGCTTTACGCCATCAAATTACTACGCCGTGTACTCTCGGCGCAAGAAATGCATTCGCATTTCCTCACGATTCCCTTCGGGGAGGTAGGGGCATTTTTTTCCATGTTGCTTAAGCGCTGCAAATGCATGGAGCATAAATACAGGTTCTTCTCTTGCAGGAGATAATTATAAGGCACCGAATGGGCAGACACACTCATGGTGGACGTTCACGACGCCGTGAGTGAACTGTTTATCTTATCTTGTTCTTATTTTGGAATTGTTCTATAGTGTTTAGGTGTTAGTGGATCTGCATCTTATTAAAACCGTTCAAGCTGCATCGACGAAAATCGAATCACGCGTTCTTCCCAGCAAATGTCGTCAAAACAAAAGTCTTCTGCCGGCCGTACTGCATGAGTCGTGGTCTCATCCGCGGCTCATCAGCACGGACGTTTCCTGGTCACGCCTGAGACGACGGGCGTCGGCACGCCGGCTCTTCTCCGCTGCAATTCCGTCGTCGGTCTTTTCCCTGTTGCCTGCGCATGTCTTGTGGAGTGCGTTGTATTTCATCAAGCGGTCATTCATGCTTACCATGCCTTGCCTCAGACATCGCCTCCTCTTTGTTGAATTGGCCGAATCTGGCTCGCATTGACAGCGTCGTATTTTCAGCGCCGCCTAAGAAACACTAGGGTCTTTATAATTACGTATCTATGTATTTATGGTAAGGACACACCATCTAATCTTACGTATTGATGTTGCGCCTCAGATAGCGAATATTTGCTTTTGATCGACAATGTTCACAAGTAGGAACGCAGCTACCAGTTCAAGATGGCTCGGCGTTCAGCAAGTGTTTTAATTTTCGCCGGTGGCTGAATAGTGTGACACAGACAGAAGACAGACAGACAGACAGACAGACAGACAGACAGACAGACAGACAAAATTTCTGCGTTCAAGTATCCCAAGAAAGACTATCGTCTTTAATGACACACACACGAAACAAAGAACACTGGCACGAGCGTTCTTACTGTACCGTTTGATTCCTGAGTACATGTCTTTTTTTTAGATGCGAAGCATAGCTTGCTCGCCAGTATGTCCCGCGGCGTCGGCCTGGGCACACTACGCACGCGCAACTGTCCTCCTTCCATATTTCAAGAGCTGCGCGGACTCTCTCCACTTCTCCCCCAGCACCTGCTTGCGCTTCTCCTGCGTTCTCGCCTCTGCCCTCACGGCGCAGGCGCATGCGCTACTCTCCTCCTCTAGTCTCCTCTCCTTCATGTATTAATATAAAGCGGGTAGAGCGCTGCGCGAGTTGTGCAGCGCTTGCTTCGGTTGACTCCTCTGAAATGCGGGCTCAACATGCCGAAATTCTCTCCTGCGCAACGCCGCGATGAGCGCTAACGCATGCGCGTCCCCTCCCTCCCCCTCTCTCTCCTCTCCTGCGCTGCCCCTCTCTCGCGCACCTGTTGACCGCGTTCCCCGTTCGCCCTGTGAGAATTAAAAGCCAGGCTAGAGGGAAGGCACGACGCTCGTAGTATTCCTCTTCGCGTTCCACTACGCGAGGTCGGTAGCATGCCCGAGGTCGGTAGCCTGTCCACCGAACGCCAACGGAACGCGATCGTGCAAGTGCTCCGGCTTCGCATCGCCTCATGGTCCCCTTTAGCGGGAGACGGTGTAATGTTTTTTTTTTTCTATGTCGCTTGAGCGCTGCAAATGCATGAAGCATAAATACAGGTTCTTCTCTTGCAGGACATAAATATAAGGCACCGAATGGGCAGACACACTCAGGTGGACGTTCACGAAGCCGTGAGTGAATTGTTTATCTTATCTTGTTCTTATTTTGGAATTGTTTATATAGTGTTTAAGTGTTAGTGGATCTGCATCCTATTAAAACCCGTTTCCAGCTGCATCGACGAAAATAGAATCATGCATTCTTCCCAGCAAATGTTGTCGAAACACGATAGTCTTCTGCCGGCCGTACTGCATGAGTCCTGGTCTCATCCGCGGCTCATCCGCATGGACGTTTCCTGGTCACGCTTGAGACGACGGGCGTCGGCACGCCGGCTCTTGTCCGCTGCAATTCTGTCGTCGGTCTTTTCCCTGTGTTGCCTGCGGATGTCTTGTGGAGTGCGTTGTATTTCATCGAGCGGCCATTCATGCTTTACCTTGCCTTGCCTCAGAAAGCGCATCCTCTTTGTTGAATCGGCCACATCTGGCTCGCATTGACAGCGTCGCATTTTCAGCGCCGCCTAAGAAACACTAAGGTCTTTATAATTACGTATCTATGTATTTTATATTCAAGGAACACACCATCTAATACTTACGTATTGATGTTGCGCCTCAGATATGCGTAATATCTGCTTTTTGATCGATATGAACGCAGCTACCAGTTCAAGATGACTGGGCATTCAGCAAGTGCTTAAATTTTGGCCGGGAGGCTGAATTATGTGATAGACAGACTGACCAAAATTTCTGCGTTCAAATATTCCAAGAAAGACTATCGTCATTAAAAAGACAGACACGAAAAAAAGAACGCTGGCACGAGCGTTCTTACTGTCCCGTTTGATTCCGTGACTGCATGTCTTTTTTTTTTCCATGTCGCTTAAGTGCTGCAAATGCATGGAGCATAATTACATGTTCTTCTTTTGCAGAACCAAACTTTAAGGCACCGAGTGGGCAGACACACTCAAGTAGACGTTCACGAAGCCGTGAGTGAATTGTTTGTCTTATCTGGTTCTTATTTTGGAATTGTTTATATAGTGTTTAAATGTTCAGTGCATCTGCATCCTATTAAAACCCGTTTCAGGCTGCATCGACGAAAATCGAATCATACGTTCTTCCCAGCCTATAGGTGTACTTGTTTACATCATACAGTCTGCATCAAATACGTTTTTCGTGTCAATAATTATTGTACCACACTTCAACAACTATAAAGCTGGTATTGTCAACATAATATATTTCTAACATATTTACGTAACATTCAGACGAAGGTCGGTGCGTCGACGAAACGTCCAATTCATTTACCCGATATGTACTGATGGGCTAGTTGGTGGGTTATGATATTTGATACAGCGCTTGTGTTTGCGTCATTTTATGTGTGCGTGATTGTGTCCTTTTGTGCGCTGCTTCTTAAAATATCGTCCAGTGCACTTCTGTTTCTGTTTACTTGTTTGCCAGCGACCCCGTTCTATTATTATTTAGGATTTCCTGAATGGTCTCATATATTATATATATATATATATATATATATTTCAGTAAAAAGAAGACACGCGTCAAAGAACAAAATGGTTTCTTTAGGTCTCGGCGGTGCGTCCAGCCGAGACGTAAGGGCGTATGAATAACACGCGCGGGAAAATCTGTTACTATGACGAAGCCCGGTCTCACCGCAGAAAGGTAATGAAGCCATTTTGTATTTCGCCGTTTGTCTTCTTTTTACTGAGATTATTTACCTTATTTACCGGCGTCCAAGAAGTCGTTTCCAGCGATATATATATATATATATATATATATATATATATACTTCAAACGAAGTCATGACCGCGCTCGAATTGTCTTGATCAATCGGGAAGTTGGTAGAATCGAAAGAAATATTTCGGTCCATCGAAATCCAAAATGGTAACGAAGTATCACCCAAAAGCCACCACGGCATTGTCTTGGTCGCTAGTTCATGCTTCTATACGCGTAGAAAGTTGGTTAAGACGGCACGGATATGGATTCTCACACGTCATCTGGACATGAAGCCTCATCTGGACATGAGGCGATGGAGGCCAAGTAGACTGAGGTCACGTTGAGCTATCACAGGCTGCCGATATGCAATGACAGGGAGAAAGAATGTAATGACAGCGCGTGAAGGCCCAGCAACAACATTACGAGCAGACGATTAGTTCCATCTGTCGCATGAACCATGACAAAACGAAGGCAATCACCCTAGTGTTCTTGTGAGAGCATTTACCGAGACAATGAATCATCGCTTCCCATAGGGCCAACGTAAGCGCACGCCCCCCCCCCCCCCCCAATCTGTTTGATTCGCTGTTCTGTGCGTGGTTGCGGCGTGCAGGTCCATCAAGATAACATTTGTGTCGTGGCTACCACGATAGCGTTAAAGCGCATGCTTGAAGACAAGCCTGTCGTCGTTAGAAAGAAATCACCGGTTCATTACTAATTTATTACGAGAAAAATATCGCTAAATCGGGTTCGCTTTGGCAAACATTGTTTCAAAAGTGTTATTCTTCTATGCCGTAGCGGAAGACCCGGAGAAGAGAAAACGGCGGCTGGAAAGAATTAGCAGAATAATGTGATGACGACTACCCCGACTCTTCTCTGGCTTGGTGCTGCACCATCATGTTCGTTATAAACACGCTGACAATAAATGTTTTGCTTTATTGGTTTGTATTTCATCGAATAAAAGAAATATGGGGAGGTTGTTTGTTTTTGTTGCCTGATAAGTTCCCTGACAGAAAGATTTCTACCCAACAAGACTGCTTGCATTTAAGCGCATCGTACAGTGACATCGAGTATCGGAGGGCGGACATGTTGTTACGGTCACCTCTAATACACTTCTGCAGTGTAGCACACCGATTGTTTCCTAGACCGGTAGACATATCAGCCTTTCGTCTCTCTTTCCTTTCATTAACATTCGCTTGTCACTCATTCATTCTGCAGCACAGACGAGAAAGCCTGATGTCGCCCATGAAATAGAAACACAAAAGGAGTGCTCTAGAAGATACCGCTATCCTTGTAACGCGTTCATCACACCTAAACAGTTCAAGGAAAAGTGAAGACGGCATAATTCATAAACAAACACATATATGCAATAGACCCAAATATTCTTTTGTTTTGCTTCACGGGAAGAACCGTTGCTATGTCACCTCCCTGCACGAGTTGCCTTTACGAATGCCTACTGATTACTAATCGGAACTACAAACAGCGCCAACTTCAACACTTGTGCCGTATAAGGGAAACTCTAAGACACATCCTGTGCGGTTCTCCAGCTTACCACAACAAAAGGCTTGCCCTTCAGACAGCACTCGACACGCGTACTCTGTTGCGCGAAAGGTTGACAGCGCGTTCTATGAGGCGAACCTCAGAAATTATTATGCGTCTGTGCACGATGACGTGAAATTTTAATTCGCCGAGCCTTGTTTTATTCATGAGTTCCTAGCCTACGTTTGTATTTGCTTATATTTGGTACTATAATGTTTTCAATGATGTACTTGCGGACTTTTCAAGCTCTTTTTAAGTATATTCTTGATTTCTCCGCGCTAAGATTTAATAACAAAACATGCTTCCTTTAACGAACATAACTCCGATGGTGTTGCGGCGGCAAGCGCGGCAGACCTCGTATTCGCAGTAATACAGGAGTCCTTGGGTTATAAGTGAGTGTTTTGTATTTTTCCCCTTTTTTTCAATTATTCTGTACCGATGATATTCGCGAGGATTGAAAATACCGTAGTTCCGTTTTCACACGTGCAGGTGTCTATGATGAGTGCTAGCGCCCTTCGCAGGCGACTCTGGCAAACAGTGGCAGTGATGCCGGCAAAATAGCGATCGCAGCGAATGCACACAGAGAAGCGGCCAATATGTTAAATGTGCCCAGTGACAAAGGTCGACCACTCACGCCAAAAGTCTGCTGCTTCGCCATTACATGTATTGTTCGGGCCTCTTCGTCACATTATGCCGTTCATGCTTCTCAACAGATCGTATTGCAGCTGTAGTGAAAGTTGCAGTTGGGCGTATTTGTATATCTTCTCAACTTACTGCAGCGCTAAAAGAAAAGAGACAAGTACGAGACAAGACGACAATGACGAGGGCTGAATTTCCAATAATATTTATTAGGAATTCGCACATATATGTACTCTGTCCAATACAATTCTCGGTGGTCTTCAAGTGATATTGAGCGAAATGCGAGCACCCTTATTGGGGCATTTCAAATGAGACACGCGGGCTTCTCAACGAGATCATCCGGGCTCCGTCAATGAGGCATCCGGGCAGTCAACACAAAATTTTAAAATATTGCGGACTTTGGCTGTCACCCATTCTTACAGATGCGCATTACACACTCTGAGAGCGGTCCAAAAAAATTACAAAATGTGTTCAGGTGGTCAAAATTTCCGGAGCCCTCCACAACGGCGTCTTTCATAATCATATCGCTATTTCGTGAAGTTAAACTTGATCAGTTGGTATTATCTTCTGTCACGTTATATGACTACGCTAACGCGATTCCTTGCCGGAAATGACGTCTGTGTAGGGTTTTTGTATAGTGTCTGACGTCTGTATAGTTCAAGCATCAGCTTGACTGTGTGGTAGAATGCTCGACTGCCACGCAGAGGGTCCGGGTTGACATCCCATTCGATCCTGGGTATTGTTTTCTCATTTTGTTTTTCAAGTCTATCGACGACGACGGCGAAGGCGACGCCGCTCAACGCAAGAGCGGGCACCTAAGAACTGCTCTCTAAAAGACCCTAAACAGAAGTCATGTCGTGGCAACGGCGATTATGGTTGTAGTATTGTCTATCCTTTTTTTATAACAGCATAACAACCATTACATATGTACTCCTATGACTGAGCTAGCTAAACCCAACTGTTGCTAGACTCAGGAGGAATACACCAACGATCGTCAGTCATGACATGGATACCATCTCAACGTAGCATGTACTTCGTTTCGACAAAACTGTCGTCTGTGCTCTAACATGAGTGCTGGCGTTACGTTGGACCATAAGTTACTCTTTAGGCGCCAGTGCTGTCCACATACCAGGTAAGCCTGCAATCGGGATACAACTACGCAATTTATACAAACACGTCAGGCCATCTCACACTTGGCTCAAAGCAAAAAAAAATTATAAACAAGGCAGTATGGGGCGCTCACTTACTGCTCCGCATGAAATTGATTCCCACAGTGCGTTGGACCAGTCAGAACTTTATTCATCGTTGTGATCTTGATATCAGAGGACCACTCCTTCCACGGCACAAACGTTCAGTCTATTGAAAAACCAACGGTCGTATTGTTTGGCATTCCGTGATATCTGATAAAAAGAAGACTCTTATCAATATTGTGTGAGAAATATTTAATACTATAATATATCAGGAAAACTAACGTCGCAGTGTATGAAGCTCGCGTATAAAGAAACTGCAGAATTCTCAGGGAAATTCATCTCTTCTTTTGAATTGAAATGTGATAATAGTAAAGTACACTTACATAAAAGCGAACGTAAGGATAACTAGCCGGCGGTGGGATATAAACCAACATAATCTACATTAGCGCTTGGAATCATTGAGGAATACGGCTTCAACCCTTCCTAAGTGTTGTGTCGCTATTTTTTGCATAACTGCAATATTTGACCTTGGAAGTGTTCATCACCACATTGTGTGGCCATGGGGAAACTCGATCACAATCCTCGCTAGTCAGGGCGTGGCAGCAATGGACTAAACGGGACGGGCAATAAGAGGTCAAGCTAACATTATCTCATATTGCGCACTCTGACGCTGAGTAACGATAACATTTTCCTTTCGTTTCATCTTGTGCATCGTTGAAACTCGGTGCCTTCAAAGATATTTAAGATACTGATTATGCCGGACTTATATAAAGCCTGCCAAAGCGATGATCGTATTTCTGTCTGTTTGCAGTTGCTGGCTTGCCTTCAATTTCGGGCATCACGCCAACATGTGCCATCCGGCTATAGTTAGGTTAGCATGGCAGGAGTTGAGGCCTAAAGTTGAAGGCAGTTATCGTTTATCTGCCCTTGCGATTGCTTTATTTGAAATGCTACATCCAGCCGCAAAGTGCGTCGTTCACAAAGGCAGAAATTGTGGGCACTCTGCATCATCTACGCAAGCACATTTTTCATGAGAGTTAAGGCAGGTGCTGTTCTGCAGAAGGTCATTTTTTACTGCGCCGTTGAATTTTCTTGAAAGATATAATAGTGTTACTGAGAGCATTCAGGGGCTGTTATACAGCGCACAATATAAGCTGCGAAGAGTGCATGAGACTGTCGCTGAGTAGTCACTGTCACTGCATACTATTACTATATACCTATGGTTGTAATAACTATAAATGCCGCTGGTTTTGTAGCCTATTATGTTAGCAGGCATTGTACAGTAGAAAACGGATTAATAATACTTTTCATGGCTGTAAGACCGCACAAAAATGCAAAAAAAAGAATGAAAAAAAAATCTCGAACTTTTTATGTCTACTGTGGACGCGTTGGCATAAACGTATCTACTCTGAACGCCAAGTATGCACATTTCAGTTTGCTAACAATGCAGAAGGCTACCTACTTCGTCATTTTCCTCTTCTTCGCAGTATTTACATTTTTGCCCCCTAGAAAAGAAACACTCGTTCTTCTTCCGCTACAGTATTGGGACTTCCCGGTGCAACTGCACCAAAACGTCTTGTAAGACAAGACGCTGTCAAATGGGATCCTCGAAATAAAACACGTCGTCGACCGAGGAGAACTTGAATGGGTAAATAAGAGTAGCTGACGCTACCTTATGCAGCCGTACCTATTTTCGTTATTCTTGACACTCTTGCATTAAAGCTCTTCTGCTTTTTTTTTGCATGTTCTACCTCGAGCCCGAGGTAGAACACTGGGCTCCCACGCAGAGGGCCCAGGTTCGAACCTCGTTCCATCCTGAAAATTTTTTCTTATTTCCTTTTCTTTCTTATTTCGTGCGATAGTGGTTACGGACACCGGCGGCGGCGGCGGCGGCGGACAACTACGGCACCAAAAAACGCCAGGCCTGCGCTGAAACCGCAGCACAGTCACAGCGAAAGCTGGAAGAGCGGCGTTTCAAGAGTCCGTTGTAAGCTCTCTTGGGGCTACAATACAAGTACACTAGAAAGGTACCCACTACGCCATAAATCAAATTTTCGTGAAGTTGGGAAGCGCCTACTAAGCCATTATTCGTCATTCTGCGGAGAAGCGAGGCACCAGCTACACGTCTGTAAGGGATTATGTGCACTTTTGTTGACGCGACGACTGATGACGATGAAGAATTACGGCTCAGCCCTTTGTAATGGGTTGGAAGCTTTAAACTGCCCACCAGTTATGTAATTTGCACTGGGTGACGCCCGGTCGCTATTTCCCTCTGCCGTCATGCTGTATAACATACGCTGACGTGGGAGAGAGACGGGGGAGGGGTGCGAAGAACTTTACTGAGACCCCGAGGAAATGGATCATGCGCTTATGGGCTTCCTTGGCAACCAATACAAGTGCACTTGAGAGGAACCCACTACGCTATAAATCATTGTAATTTTGAGAAGTAGGGCAGCAGGCACTGTGCCATTTTTCGTCATTCTACGGAGAGCCGTGCTATCTGCTAAACGCATGCAAGGCATTATGCGCACTTTGTTGATGCTGTGCCTGATGACGACGAAGAATTATGGCAGAGACCTTTGTAATGGGTTGGAAGCAATCAACAACCTACTCGTTGCGCAATTCGCATTGTGTGACGCCTGGTTATAGAATTCGCGTTGTGCGACGCTTGGTGCTTATTTTACTCTTCTACCACGCTATATTGCATATGCTAATGTGGTTCGTTCCCGACACGAAGCCTGTATAGGACCTTTTTGCAAAGCAGTTTCAACCACCGGCATGGCTCAGAGGTTGAATACTGGGCTCACACGCAGAGGGCCCAGGTTCGAACCTCGTTCCATCCTGGAATTTTTTCTTATTTCGTTTTTTTTTCTTATTTCGAGCGATACTGGTTACGGACACCGGCGGCGGCGGCGGCGGACAACTACGGCGCCAAAAACGGCCGGTGAAATGATCTCATAACAGCTTTCGCTGTAAAACACAGTACCAGGAGTGATACGTAGATACAACTCCAACGCTGACACAGGTGCATTATAACGAACAATGCAGTTCATTTCTGAATATTCGGAATAGTTTTAAAGATCGCAGTTCAGTTGTTGACGTTACTTCATAATACATCGTCGAGATAAAACCAAACCTGATGAACGAGCGCTCATTGTTTAGCACAGATTCCATGATTTTTCTGGGTATTGTTCTTATAGGTTTCAAGCACACCGAGAAAGCTGGGCATAAGGAAGCACCCTATTGGCTGTACTCGATCAGATCAGAAAGCTACATTACCTAAAAAATAAAATCCCACGCAGTTTCCTTCAAGCAATGTATGCTAACAAATAAAAAAAAACCATGGCGTCAAAGCTATAAATGAAAATACAATTGCAATTTTTATACATTCAGTGAATGCGTATATAAAGCTGCTGAATAGAAAGTACGATATTCTTATATGTAAGCTCGCCCGATAGGCATGTCGGAGGATTACACTAAGGGTTCCTAATTATTGTTGCAATGCTTATGTTGATGTCGTCCTCAATAAGAGATGAATGTCCCTCAGTGGCACATGAACACCCCTTCTCGAAAAAAACAGTCATCTGATGGTCCGCAGAGAAGCAATGCTATGAAAGAAAAGGCGGAAGACGAATTGGTAATCCCGGAACTGGTCGGACGTTACGTTGACACAGGATCCCATACAGGAGTACGCATTTTGATTTTATTGCCGCAACCTACCACACCTTTTATGAGTCAGACCTATGCATCATTACGACAGCGTAGTGACGCAGCCTTGTAGAAATTCCGCTGCCAGAGGACTAGCGTAATCGGATAGATTATGAACCGGTGCGGTATGAACAGATATTTTTTTTGCAGTCGTAGCATTAAACAATATATATATATTATATATATATATATATATATATATATATATATATAGTGAAGTGGATCCTCCGTGAGTAACACTTCCGTTGGTAGTGTTACACACGGAGGATCCACTTCACTGTTTTCAAGGCTACGGCCACTTTCGCCACCATGCCTGCATATATATATGTGCGTGTGTGTGTGGTGTGTCTTGTACCTTCCAGGATATACGTGTGAGTTAGTGTGCGAAACGAAACAAACAGTCAAACAGTAAATTTGCCATTCAAAAGTACTTTCGCAGAACTAGTAACAGTGTGGTATTGTTACGGGCCCTCAGTAAAGCTGCCTCTGTAACAAGATAGAAGATATCGAAAGGAGAGGTCGCCTTCTCATACAAGTGCACACACCGCCGAGCGCCAGGTCGAGTGCCCAGTGGCACTGGGAAGTGAACCCAGTGGCTCCCGCCCGGAGGCCGACGCTCTACCACTTTTCACAATTGAGATAACGTTCAGCGACCACCAGGAAGATGAAGCGCATTGCTTATTTAAGTTTTCGATAAAGCGCAAACTTCACTTTCTTTCGAAGTCTACAAGTTACCTTCAGGTGTTTTACAAAGCGCAGTACTACAATGTTTTGCAGTGGCCAACTTTTCTAGTGCTTGATGAAGGTTAAATCGCATCTATTTACGCATTTCTTTTAAAATATGAAGAATATTCTATCACTGTATGTATTTCTTTTACAGGAAATCAGCGAGTGCAACAGCGAAATACCCGAAAACATCCCATTAAGAAAGCCGTATAGCCGGCATCAATGCTGGCTGCAAGATCTTAGCCCTTCATTTGTCATTGGCAAGCAGAAGTCAAAATGAGTGTCTTCGAGAAACTATTAAAACGGAGGTGGAAAGTCTCAGTGTTGTTGAACATGTCACACGACATGTAAGAACCGCAGTCACTTTAGAAGGAGAACGTTCGTAGAAATAACGCAAACTCTTCTCGTAGCAGGAAAATATCTTCGCAGTGCTATTTAATGTTAAGATTTAACTGCAAAAACGTGCACTCATGATCAATTAGAAGTGTGGGTAAGCTTTACGTCATCAAATATAGAGCATTAGGCGAGGGAAATGCTTCAGCTCTCTGGTTCAGAAGTTCCAGATGTCCCAGAAGACCTGCACATGTCCTGTGTGAATGCATGCGACGCGCAACAGAGAGACAGTCTCTGAAGGCGGCATGGCACCTTCAGCGGTACTCGTGCTTAGAACCGCTACATATTCTGGGCCCAAGGCCACGAAACTTCTGACGACAGCGTGCAAAAACTTTTGCAAAGCGATTTTCTACTTCTAAAGAAGTGCTTTACGTCGATGCTGCCGAATACAGTACCGGTCTTTCTTTTTGCCGTCTCATTTCTCAACGCTCAAGGCCGGAAGCTGCTGCTGCCTCCATTCTTGCTTACTCTTCAGAGTTGGCGGAGGAAGCGGCCATTGCTCTAGCCCTCACCATTTCAAATTATCCACTTATCATCAGTGACTCTAAAACTGCCATCTACAATTTGGACCTGGTAGGGTGTCGAAAACAGCCCTCTCTCTCCTCCCGGCCCATCCGCCGCAGCAGGATACCGCTCTAATATGGACTCCCGCGCACGCGGGCCTTGCCGGTAACGAAACGGCTCACGCCAGCGCCCGAGGATGTACGGTCCGGGCGCAGGCATTAGAAAAGTTAAGCTCCGTTTCCAGAACGGCTCCGTTTGCTGCGCGGGATAGCCTTCTAACATTTCACGACATCTGCAGCCACTACCGCCTCGGCCGTTTAACCTTTCCGCCGCTAATAGCGAAATCCCCGCGCAGGCGCGAAGTACTGTGGCGACAACTGCAGACTCGCACCTTTCCCTCTCCTCACCTTCTTCACCTCATCTACCCCTCTCTATATATTAGAGAGGGGTAGATTAAAACTATTAGAGTACTGACACGATTTTGAGAAATCGCAAAAGGGACATTTTTCGTTTCCTTGGGATGCAGTGTCAACGCTGTCCACAGACCGGATCGGAGAACACGTATAAAATAATTTAATTTGATTTGAAGCTTTCGTCGCTGAGAATCTGCAAGCCAGCCCCACTGCAATGGACATTATCCCGACGAGTCAAGACAGTTCCCCCGAGTTTGCGAATTTTGCGTCCTGCATGCAGCTAAATCGTAGAAATCACTGTCAGGGTCACTCGACGACAATCACTCATCGTTTGTTTATCTGCACCACGAGCAGATGACGGATTTGCCGCTAGTACATCGCAAGTTTCTGTATTCCCGTGACATCACACTGCTATAAAACGTCACCGAGAAGCCGCCCCCTCGATATCGAAACCGAACGTGTCTTTTTAGGGTAGCGGTAATTGAAATATATACGATGCATTCCCTTGCACCAGAATACTCCTTTTAGGTTTCTCGACACCAGAATCTTTATTTAGAGCAACAATCCGAAAAGTTTTAAAATTCGTGTCAGTGCTCCTTTAAATAATGAGGAGCAGTGGGAGGCTGCCTTGCGCAGCTCGAAACCCGACTTCCAGGAGGCCATCCTGGGTTGGGCAGAGAAGGTTGCGGAGGACTACCATGTGTAGCCACCTCCCCCTATCTCTATCCCTTTGCCCCTTTCTTTTCTAAAGGAAAAATAAAGTTTTTACCTACCCACCCTGTTGACTTTCTTGCTGGTCACGGTTGTGCCAGATGTGCACACAACACTTACAAGACACGTCGGTCCACCTGGTAACGCTTGGTTCATGGCCAAAAAATGCAGCATAGACTACTTCGCATGAAACCGATTCCCGCAAGGCGTAGGATCTGACAAATTTTTATGAGTGCTTGATTAAAGGTACATTTGGAGCGCACGCTTCGCTTCATCTAAGTGAGTGTTTTCATGTGCTAACACGAGCGAAAACTAAGTAATTCTAGTTGAATCGGTTAGCAGGCGGAACTGGCTGATCGCTTACATAACGTCGTCAATATTTTCGTAACCTGGGTTTTACAACTGCAGAGGAATTGTCGTGAACATTCCTAGTCCACCTCGATGTCTCAAGCGCACTGCGGCGGCGCTAGTGAAGTCATTTTTCTTCTTTCACATAAAGATATATTTCTACTCAAATGCTACAAGAGTCTGTCCTCGAACAAGCACAAACATCAGTTTCCCGAAAATTGCAAATTGAGAGTTTTTATTCTCACAACATATACTGCAAGAGTTTTCATACCATACGCAGCATTTGTCGCAGCAGTAAAAAAACATTTCCCGCAAAAAAACATGTCCAGTATATGACGAATGCCGCTTCGTTCTCCCGTTAGTTTTGACTGAGCCTTGACCTAATATATAGAAATTCGGTACCAGAAGGCTTACGTCAAGCGCTCCAGTGCAGCAATAATTTATCGGCGCTTGTGCCAATTGCGCACGAACAAGCAAGCTGGGCGACAGTCTCTTGGAACAATACACGAGCTTAACCGTGGCAAGTAACACCTTCATGTGAGAAAGACGTGTCGCGGGCGCTTCAAGAAGTCCTGAAACAACCGCTTGTAGTAAAACTCGTTTGTGGGCTAGTTGGTAAACCATTTAAGAATTAGAGCATATCCACGGGTGAATGAAGAGCTTGGGCGAAACTCCTGAAGCAATCATATTTACACCGTGAAATGTTCAGTGGTTTCGTCCAGCAGTGATCAAAGCGATACGCCGCTTTGATTATTGCACGCCATCTAGCGTGCAGGGTGCCGCTGCTTTTTTTCTTTTCGTTTCTTCTTTTTCTTTTTTTTTTTTTCTTTTTCTTTATTTTTACACACATATTGCACACATCTCTATGGGACAGCGCCATCTAGTATATCGTCACCCAACTGCAGTTTGCGTGCATCTCTATGAGACAGCGCCATCTATTGAATAATACGGGAGACGCGACGGCGGGGGAACGCCGGATGGAGCAACGACCGACCAGGTGATGCTATAGGAGCTTCGCCCCTAAAAATATTTCAGCGTAAATACACGGCACACACGCGCACACCCACGCATTCAGCCACTGTACGTGCTTGATGCCTGAATATGTGGGTGTGTGCGTGCGTGAAAGTGCCTTGTGTTTGCGTTAAAACATTATTGAAGCCGCTTAAAGGGCCTCTAAGAAATCAGAGTTCCGAATTTCGTTGCGCGCTGCAGTTGTCAACGGGTCTTTATAAACAAGTAGCCGCGAGAATTTTTTTCGAAATGGTGCCGTAACAGCGGAGTTGCACGCGGTTATTGATTCAAAAGCGGCCTTAACTTGCATCGCTCTTTCCTTCGCTACGCTCCGTTTGTTGGCTCGTCTCTCTCTTGGCCGACTACCCGTACTTACCTTGCGAGGGGAAGAGCTGCGAGTGCGCGTACCTGCGAGATGACAAATGGGTTTATCTTTGTTTCAAACATGACCAGACGCGAGTAGTGACGTCGCGGGCAACGCTGCGGATGAAATACCCGGGGAGGAAAAGGGATTTGTGTGTATATCTGTGTGTGTGTGTGTGTGTGTGTGTGTGTGTGTGTGTGTGCGTGTGTGTGCGCGTATGTGCATGCGTGTAGGCGTGTGTGCGTGCGTGCGTGCGTGTGTGTGTGTGTGTGTGCGTGTGTGTGTGCGCGTATGTGCATGCGTGTAGGCGTGTGTGCGTGCGTGCGTGCGTGTGTGTGTGTGTGTGTGTGTGTGTGTGTGTGTGCGTGCGTGTGCGTGGTGTGTGCGTGTGTGTTTGTGTGTGTTGTGTGTGTGCGTGCGTGCGCGCGTGTGTGTGTGTGTGCGTGCGTGCGTGTGTGTGTGTGTGTGTGTGTGTGTGTGTGTGTGTGTGTGTGTGTGTGTGTGTGTGTGTGTGTGTGTGTGTGTGTGTGTGTGTGTGGCGCGCCCACGGCTTGTAACGCTTCCGCGTTTGGCACCGTTGATCGTGGTGGCATTCTGAACTAGAAGCGGGCGTTTACTTCAAATGTTAAACAAATTATCGGAGGTGGTTTAGGCGCTCTTTAAGGAATTTCGAATAGCATCATGTTGCGCCTCAAGTCTCTTGTCTCTCTTTTGTTTGAATCATTCAAGTATAAGCGTATAGCCGCCTTTCCATCATGCGCTGCTCTCTCTTTCTCTCGCTCCTCTCCTTTTTTTCTCTGCGGTGTGTAGTGAAAGCGAAATGGGGAGTGGTGCGGGTTGTGTACGAAAGGTGGCAATAAGGTGAGGGACAGGCTGGTAACACAGGTGACTCATATGGGACACCTGCTCAGATGCAATTATTTCAGGCATAAGCGATAAGTTCGCTTGCTCACCTGAGCACACTTATTAAATATGCGTGAACGCTTGCAAGCCGTACAGTGAACTGCTCACCATGCCTTGAATGCGCGTTTGATGATGGCATTACGCTTTCTGACTATCCGCACATCGACTGACTGACTTATATAGAACTTCCGACGCGTGAAACCTTATAAAGGGTATAAGTTCCTTTCTCGATCTATTAAACACGCATGTTTAACCGTCTTTAATCGATGTACTGTAATAAGCAAGCATAGAGATCGTTCTACAAGAGAAACAACTGAATCTGAGAAGGTTGCTCCTTTGGGTGAAGTCTGTGTCAGCACTCTTTAAGCAGCGAAATCAACTAAACAGCTCGACATATTATCTAAAAGTTTTCGCAAGCTATCTTGACATGCATATTACGTTGGTGACACTCAAATTACTGCGAAGCACGTCCTATCTGTGCTATTCCTGTGGAGATGCAGTACGTCGTTTCTCACAATAAAAAAAGTGTTGCTTACCAGCGGTCGTATGTATCACCTTCTGTGTGTCCTGTCTTTCTGGCGCTGTACAGTTTGGCATAAAGACTGAACTAGCCTAATAATTAGGACTTGTGTTAAGAATTTTCTCCGGTGCAAAGCACCTAAGTATTGACCTCAGCGTGGTGGATAATTCAAATAAAATAAGATTAATAAATAAATAACATTACAAATGATCTCATTCCTTAAGGGAAGGTTATAGAGATCTGAAAGGTGTCTCAACGCCCTTTAGCCACCGCAACAATGCCGTTATGTTCGATCATTGGCTACTGCGGCAGGAGGGCACATGAAAACTGTCTCCTGATACCTATAGATGAAATAAGTGCGGTCGCGCTGTGAGAGCAAGTTATAAATTCTCCTTTTAAAGGAAACGGAAGTGATAAAAGTGCTGCCCTAAAAATATCAAGCCGTTTTTCGTTTGTTTTCTACAGTTAGAATTCTACCGAAAGCTCTGGTACTTTCTCTCACAGGCGTCTTTCGAGCAACGCGCACAGCATTACTACAGATTATCGCATGCAGTTGTGTACGGGGCGTTGCCACACCCCGTACAAAACTGCGCTCCGGGTTGGAGGGCGCCTTTCCATTTACACTGGTGGGTGTCCGGCGGTATGATTCAAACCATCTACCTACCGTAGCCGATGCGGACGCCCAACACACGGGCCTCGGCTACGGCAACCCCACATATTTAAGTATACAAGTACAATGCAAGATATGGTCATTGGCGAGTTGGTAAGTTTTCATAAGGAAAATAAAGCGAGCGCGAAACGCGCTGGAGCACTGAGATAGAACGATACTTTAAGCGCATGAGTCATCCTCCTTTATATCTTCCTGCCGTCTTTATGCACCTGCGTTTTCTCGGGTATTTGAAAATCTCTTAGACACTGCATCTTCCACAACAGCCCAGGAAAATTATCAATACATATCGAAAGCCATTCTTGTAGTAGTAGAAGCTTGCATCACGCTGCCTTAAAATGTCAACACCCAAAATTACAATCTGTACCGATCGAGGAAGGACAACACATATTATTGTGAGGTGTCCGCCTGCCAAAAGCATTGCTGTAAGTGTTATGCACAAAACGCGGCAAAAGTGAACTTTGACTTTATAGAAAGCACTGCGGCATGTAGTAAAGGGAAAAGGGACATTGCGCGGTATGGTAAGAATACAGTCAAACCCGGCTATGTCGAACTTGGGTAAATCAAATTGTCCCTTACATCGAACTGTTTTCAAAAACGACCATGGTCCAATGTCAATGCATAGAATAATCTCCGGCTACATCGAACAAAAATAGCCGGACACTTGATATATCAAACATCGGGCAGTTGAAAATGCTCAAAGAAGTTGGCTTTCCGTTATGAGATGGCTTTTTCATAACGGATGGGAGCTTTCCCACATATGTTTGGGAGAGTCAGCGGTGTAATTAAGATGGCGGCCTGCGTTTAGAGTAGAAACTATCGCTTGCCATAGCGTGCTTCTCCCATGATCTGTCGTCGTCGCACCCGTCTTGTGGGGTTGACGTTAACGCAGTGACTGCCGTAAAACGGTAGAATCCGCATGTTCTCGTAAGGCTGGCGACAATTAACACAGTCGAACGTAGAGGAGAGAAGTCTGACTTCGCCGCTGCGTACAGCATCCAGAAGCACGCTGAACATGATATTGAAAAACGGGAGAAATTAGGGCCAAGGCAGACTGGAGGCTTGCGGCGCCCGACGAGTACGCGCAGCTGCGTATTAAGATGTTGAGGTGCTATTTACATCAATAGCGTAATTCTCACGTGAAACCCGGCGCTGCATATAGGACGCGCACCCCTTCTACAAACCGCGGGAAAAAAAAAGAAAAACGAACAAAAATTACCGCGTAATGCTAAGAAGCCACCCTCCTTACATTATTGTGAACCAGTGCCGCGCAGCCAACTTGCGTGCCGAAGTTCGTACCGAAAATACGGTAAATTGTTTGAAAGTATTATATCGAAATATACAATCTCGAACTAAATGCTGTTTTATGTGCATTCGACATATACAGTTTCGGCCGTAGTAAATAAACCGCGATATGATTATGAAGCACGGCGTAATGGGGGATTCCTTACTAGTATCGCCACGTGGGCTCTCTAACGTGCATCTAAATACTAACTGCATGGATGATCTTGCATTTTGCTCCATTTAAATGCTGGCACCTTGGCGGATATCCAACCCGTGGCCTCGAGTTTACAAGCGCCGCACCCTACGTGCTAAGGTTAGATGGCGGGTCTCCGTAACTTTCTTTAAAAGCAAGGCTCATGACTGAAAAAGATACAGCGGTATCAACTTAAGTCTCTCCAGGAAAAAATTTGGCAGATCCCACGTACCGTGGGAATCCATGTTATGCAAAGCATGTGCGGTATGGTGACTGTGGCGTAATTTTTCACATTGAGCAAAACGTTACGAAATGATGCTAGAGAAATATAGAAGTGGTATACGCACACTCATATGTTGAAGAGTCGCATATTCATTATATAAGCAGTTGTTTACAGATGCGTAACGATGGCCACAGCAGCATGGGTGTTACCAACACCAGAAGCGGTAAGCTGATACGTAGTGTTTATATTGTTCAATACTGGATAGCGCGAATCCGAACAGGACAAAAAAAACACAGATGCACAGGACAGGCGTTACTCGCAACTAAGCTTCATTCATTAAAGTTTCCCTAGATATATAAACAGCCTAGTGGCACGCGCAGGCGCACTGCACGTACGTTACAGTCACAGTTGCAGGTGTTATGCTTATACTGTACTTGTCCGTTATGACGGAGAACGCACGCACGTTTTACGAACCCGTGTGTATGTGTAGAACGGGTTCTTGACAGTTCTTGAACAAGGTCATCATCACCGTGATCTGTGAGCACCAGACGCTGTTCCGGACTTGTTATTCGGATCCGTTCGTGATCGCGTGTATTTATCAAGTGTAGGGAAGTGCGAGGTATAGTGCAGCTGGTGGAAATCCTCGATGTCTCTTACGATGAAATGATCTATGGTGGTCTCTTACGATGAAATTATATTGATGCCTCCTGTCCTGGACGTGGCAGCGAGGCCTTGCGATGCCCTCTCCACGTCCAATCCGTCTTTCACGCAGTATAAGGATCAAACATTGCTGGTTCTTGATAAATAAATGTTGAAATCACCGGCAACGATGTCAGGCCTGGCTATCTCAGCAGATTTATTGTGGGAAGCATTGACGCCGGCTTTTGCGTAATCCGCTTGGCCCACGCTGCAGATCACGTGGACGAGTGGATGGCAGTTGAGCGTCTTCCAGTGGTATTCTGTCTTCAGTTTCCTCACTTTCCTTGCGTCCGCCAAGGTGGTGTAGCGGTTAAGGTGCTCGGCTGCTGACCCAAAGGTCGCGGGTTCGATCCCGGCCGCGGCGATCACATTTCGATGGAGGCAAAATGCTAGATGCTTGTGGTCTGTGCGATTTGGGTGCACGTTAAAGAATACCCGATGGTCAAAATTTCCAGAGCCCTTCGCTACAGCACTTCCCATATAATATCGTGGTTTCGGACATAAAACCCCAACACTTCTTTGCGTGCCAATGTGTGTGTTCGCGGTTACTGTGCTGGTTGAGACTCTGTATCACCTGTGACACATACCCGCGTAACATTAACTCTGGTTTACGGGTATGTGCCACACGTGACTGAGAGAAAGGGTTTCATGACCTACGTGACAGGTATTTTGCGTTATTCATGCCATGACCAGTGAATCGTGTTCATCATACACTGATCTCCTGCTATGCCAATTTTGGTTTATTACAAGTTATGGAGACGACCAGGAGAGCGCCCAGACGTAGGCGGCTAGATAGATAGATAGATAGATACGTAGATAGAAACGGCCAAAGTGCCTGAGGTTCGCTAAGAAATGCTTCGCATTTAAAAAAACGCCGGGCCTGCGTGGAAAAAGCAGCACAGACACAACGAAAAGTGAAGGTGCAGCCTTTATACAGCCGCTTGTAAACGATTTTGTGACCACAACTCAAGTATACAGCCGCGAGTTACCCACTACGCCATAGGTCATCATGATTTTCCGATATGGGGAATACCCACTACAACCATTATTCGCCATTCTGCGGCGAGGCGAGATGCCCGCTACACGTCTGTAAGGTATCATGCACACTTAGTTGATAATGTGGCTGATGACGATAAAACATTACCGCTGAGTCTTTCTTAAGGGTGGGAGCTTTAGACCAGCAACTCGCTACGCAATTAGCATTGTGTGAGACCTGGTTATTGGTTTTGCTCTTCTACCACGCTATATTACGCATGTTAACGTAATTTACCCCACATGACGCATGTACGTACGGGGTCTCTTAGCGAAGGTGTTTAAAGCACCAGCGTGGCTCTGTGGTTGAATACATGACTGCCACGTTGAGGGCCTGGTACCGCTCATTCCTGGATATTTTTTGTCATCGTGCGTAAGAGCAGTTTCGGACACCACCGGCGGTGTCCAACTACGCCATACTACGCCATCAAGCTCGGCTGTTGTTGTGACCTCATAACAGCGTTCGCTGTCAATTCGTCAATAAGCCACAGCAGACCATCAAACAAACGTGTTGTTTTTATTAGGAACAATAAATGTCGTCGGATCCTTCAAGTATGGTATCAAATGTAAACAAAACATTCTTGTGTGCTTAGGAAAATATCAAAACTGATGTACCTCACGGTTGCTCGCACAACTCGCGAAGTGGTCCCAGATCGTTTCCAAGGCGCAGTTTCTTAGTGTGGAGGATCAACCGACGAGCTCAATGCTACGTCAGGTTCTCTACGACCAATATGGCGTCATTTAGTGGGCGACGAGTACTGGTTAGGCGCCGGAGTTAGGCGCAGAAATTGTTTTATGAGAGAGAGCGTCTACGCTGCGCGCAGCGCTCTGATATTCGCTAAAGGCAATATGCACGGAATTTTGTACGAATGAGCAGGCTCGTTTGCGAGGTGTTAAAAAAGGGAGAAGAAAAGAAAAAAAAACTCGGGGCCTGTTTACTGGTCCCGTAACCACTAGGCTACACAGTCATGCTTACAGAATGTGAATGTATCTGAACCCTTAGAATGCGTTTCTCCCCGCGGTTCGAAACAAATACAAAAGAGAATGCGTTCTATGATATCTTGCTTACATTTTCTCGTCGTGCAATAAAAACCCTCTCTAGGAGAATATTAAAGGCAACAGGGAACAGCGAGCGCTGAGTTTTGAAGAAACAAAACGCGTGCAAGCCAGATAACGCTAACGCGCCCCGTCTGTCTTTTGTCGCGAAGCTTGGAGATCCGAGGCGCAGGAAGGGGAGGGAACGGGGGGAGGCTTCGCAACTCCGGACTAAAAATTTTCGCTTACAGTCGCCTGTGGTCGCGCACTTACCATAAGAAGCGATAAACAGTTGATTCACAGCTTTGCACATGCCGTGCTCTCACCGCAAAAGTTTATGTTGAGGCCATGACAGCACGAAGGTCACTTCTTTCGCTAGAGCGGTCTTGTTTGCTAAAGGAGTGAACTGCTAGCCTTCTTCGTATAATATTACATATCGTTGAACATTCTAATTTCTCCGCCGTTGCGGCCAAACTGTGACTTTAACATCGAATCTGTTCTTCATCGATCCTTCACAGTTCCATGTTGAGGGATCAGCCCCTGCGCTCAGACATTCGAAGTAGACGTTTTTACCATCACAATATGTGGCATCGCTGAGGATCGGCGCCTGCAACGCCACTAGCGAAACTTATGATGCCAGCGTTCTATAATGCCTACCGTGGCGATTTTCTTTTTCTTTCTGTTCCTTAGCCGGCGCTGGCCTTCCTGCGATATTCTGCATCGCGTCAACATATACCACCTGCCTATGGCTCTACTAGCTGAACAAGTTTTCAGGCCCAACGTTAAATACTGTTACCGCAGTCTATTTCTGAATTTTGTTTGTTTTAAATGCAGCGTCCCAGCTGCAAAGCGTGTCGTTGACAAGGAGAGGGATTGTACGCACTATGCATTGTCTCTGCATGAACATTTTTCCTGATAGTTAAGCAAGGTGTGTTCTGGAACAGGACATTTGATTTTCCTCCTTTGTTCACTTGGACGTGACAATATTGTTCATTACAGTAGTTGACAGCCATAATAAAGCGCACATAGAAAGTGCGAAGGACGCTGACTATTTGTCGCTGTGTGGCCACTCTCACAGCATACCTATTTTAACTACACAATGACATTATTGTCCCTGGCCTTTCATGCTGAACAACATATTACAGTGGAAAGTGGTGTAATAATAGGTGTAGAGCTATAAGCCATTACACCTATTATAAAAAAAAACAGCAGAAAAATAAAGGTAGAACACTGCGACTTTTTTATGGCGTCGTTAATGCGTTGGTATAAACTTGTCTTTACAGCACGCAGGGTATGCACATTTAAGTTCGTTAGAAATGAATAAGGCTACTTGTCTCGCCATCTTCCTCTTCTTCGCAGCATTTACGCTTTTCCTCTCTAGAAGAGAGTAGCGGTTCTTCTTCCGCAATAACATATGGATTACCCGGCGCAAATGTAGGAGAGGTCTTGTGAGAGAAGGGGCTACCAAGGATGGTTATCGAAAACAGAGGAGAACTAGATTGGGTAAATGAGAGCGGCTCCCGCTAAGGTTTACAGCGGTAAGTATTTTACTTTATATCCGGCATTTTTATTATAAAGCATGACTGCTAGCTTCGTTCCGCTATAGTACTTACATGCGTACGTTCGTAGCTCTTTTTTGCATTTTGATGGGGACTGTAATTCATGTTTGTGTCATGGCCTTAAGAAGAGCTTGCTTGCTTTCTTAAGACCAGATTGTTTGGTCATTAGATAGTGGCTTGCTTAGATTGGGTATCCTCGGCACAGTGCGGAAAATGGATCGCAGCCTTAAATGTCGAGAATACGTTTTTCGTCATGTAATCTCACGGTGTCACTTCTGTGTACCTCCTAACCTTATCTGCACTATACTCATTGGACCACTGATTCACGGACGCGTAACGCTTCAGGATCCCTAGACATCCCTCGAGCGCGCATTTCACGATGTCATAACGTTCTGTTAACCTATCATTAGAACATGAAGCTGTCTGACCTAAACAAAACTACCCACACGTGCGAGGCATCTTACAAGGTCTATAATATTCCTCTCTCTATAAAAAAAAGAAAAAAGGCACGTGTTCACCTGCGTTTAATGGAAGGACTGAAGTGAGCAAGAACAGAAACAGTTATCGTAATGGCGGTATTGAACAAAGAGTTAGACTCGTTGGCTAAAGGTTTTCCGTAATTTGTCTTGGTATGCGTAGTACTTCTGTAAATGTATTTGTAAACTTAGCAAATGTATATTCATCCTGCCAGAACCCTATGTTATGGTTGCAGTATTCATAAATAAATAAAATAAATAAAATATATAAAAATTCCCAAAGAAAAGTAATTCAGATAAATGCTTCCGAAGCACGGAATCGAACCAGCGATCTCTCGCACCGCATCGCGTGGCGCTAACCTCCATGTCACAAAGCACACATCCATCAGGTAGCTACGGCGAGCGTTATATACATATCCTTTACCGCTGGAAGGACTCAGAGACGCAGGCGCTTATAAGCGTTTGTTCATTACCGGCGAGATGGCGCGAGGAGCGCAACGGGCGCATTTAAAAGTCGTCGGCCAGCTCGCTCGCTTATTCTAACTTGCGTAGGGAGAACCTTGCCCTTCCGCTGTCTGCTCGAGCGGTAGTTGCTGCCGAGGGGGGTAGATGTTTCTGCAGCGTAGCAGAGCGTCCATCACGGGCCGCTTTCTTGCTATCGCATTCATTGCTTCGCCCTTGCGGCGAAACTCTTAACTTTTTTCTTAACGCTCGCACATTTCAATTATCAACGTCTGTTTTCGCCGTTCCTGGGTAAATAGAAACTGTCAATTACGTGTGGCGCATAGCGGCATACTGCGGCCTGTGGTAAACGGGTATGTGCCACACGTGTCTGGTGGAAAGGGTTTGACGACATAGACGAGAAGATTTTCACGTTATCATGGCATGATCATACAGTAATATTCGTCAAATCCTCTTACCCTCCCCTGCCAATTTCGGTCAACACCAAGTTAAGGAGGCGATTACGAGAGCACCCAGACGTAGGCGGCTAGATACACAGACAGACAGACAGACAGACAGCAGACAGACAGACAGACAGACAGACAGACAGACAGACAGATAGATAGATAGATAGATAGATAGATAGATAGATAGATAGAGATAGATAGATAGATAGATACAAACAGACAGGCAGGCAGGCAGATAGATAGATAGATAGATAGATAGATAGATAGATAGATAGATAGATAGATAGATAGATAGATAGATAGACAGACAGACAGACAGACAGACAGACAGACAGACAGATAGATAGATAGATAGATAGATAGATAGATAGATAGATAGATAGATAGATAGATAGATAGATGATAGATAGATAGATAGATAGATAGATAGATAGATAGATACAGACGACAGACAGAAAGACACATAGACAGACAGATAGATAGATAGATAGATAGATAGATAGATAGATAGATAGATAGATAGATAGATAGATAGATAGATAGATAGATAGATAGTAGATAGATAGATAATAGATAGATAGATAGATAGATAGATAGATAGATAGAAACGCCCAATGTGCCTTGGTTTCGCTTAGATATGCTTCGCATTGAATATGGCAGATATTGCGCTTTGCTACACGAGAATACGAAAGCCTTGCTGCTCTCATATAAGGCATATTGCCGCAACGCGCACATAACATATGTTTTTGCATTAAATCGTTCTTTGAACACGTCATGCGACCACTATTGTCCTTTTTTTGATTCGAAGCCGTGCAGGTTGTAGCGAAGTAACGCACTGCGCATCGCAAGGCGAACACACGCACCTATGTAGCTGCACAAGTGTTGATGCTATAGCTGATAAAGACTGTGATGATGATCAATTTGCTTTTAAAGCTCCCGTACCATTGTAATGGGTGGCGAGCTTTACAACACACTCGTTATGCATTTCATATGGTGTAACACCTGGTGCAATCTAAGCTTCTGCTGCGTAGTAATAAGTCTATTACAGTGATTCCTCGCCCAACATAATGATTTGTATAGGACCCTTTTTGAGAGTGTGGCTCTGTGGTATAACAATAGAAAGCCATGTAAGATTAAATGTGTTCGATTATGGCTCGAATCCTCTTTCTAAAGTCACGCTTGAGAAGTCGCCCCTCATTTTCTGCACCGCACGCCGCGTTTTTCAAGCCGGCGTCCCATAACGCACCTGAGGCTTTCGACTTAATAAAATTAGACCGTTTACTGCATTTCCCCTCTCGCTAACTACCTGCACAAGTGAAGCATGGCGAACACTTCTGTAAATATGTGATACAGCGTACTTCCCGCAAGCGACGCTGTTTCTTGAGGTTCAACACGCAAACAAAATATAAAGTGTGGCCGGAGCATACAAAGGAAGCTACAACAACACAGCGCTTGTGTTGTTCTTTTGTTTCAGTGTTCGTCCTTTCACCTGGTGCGCTCTGCCATACGCCGTAATAATCAACCAGTTAGCCAACAAGTACATCTTGAAGCAAGCTAACATTCTTTGTATTGCCCTATGATAACGTAAGTGAATGGCGAGAGCTGCGACTGGTACCACTGAAGCAATATCGTAGCTTGCCGTAAGTCGCAGCACCGAGCGTACAAAGATCCTGAGCATGAGGTGCATAAAAATTACACCTAACTTGTGGCCGTCTCACTGCTTAAGCTATTCAAAAAGTAGTTCACTCAAAACCGTGAGGCGTAGCCGGTGTTCCATGCCGTACGCACTGCGTAAACTGCTACATGTATATGTTATCTATCCGCCAAAGATTTTCAAGTGTGTGAATGCCTATAGATAAACATTCCTTGTATAATACAATTGCATGTACCTGCATATAAACGATATATAAATAATATAATTAACATAATTATTAAATCCATTACCCGCGTTTCGCTCGCCGCAATCAGTCGTGCTTATAGTAATACGAACACAATACTTTGCATTGCGTGAAACAACAAAAAGATCAGGTGTACGTGTCGCATATAAGCATTTATTAACCGCTTCGTAAATCAAAAGACGTGCATAAGGTCTGCACGCTTCTTTTTGTTTTTTGCGAGTGAGAACTTAATGAGCACTGTGGCGACATTTGTGAATTGCGAAAACCAGCGAGCGTTTGCCACCGCACACCTTCTGTGCTCTGTGCCGCACATTCAGAATGCTTTTTTTTTAGCGCAATGAATCACATGTGTTTGCTGTATTCTCTAGAACAATGCGAGAAATGGAGCCTAAAAATAATATTGTTGATCACCAAAAGCGTTCGACCTTTGTTCCTGGATATATTATTCGAAAACGGACAAAAGCCGCCCTGCTGCTCGCGCATGAAAAATTCCAAGAAATAATCAACATGAAGAATCTTTCCAGCTAACCATGGCGCCCTGCTTCGCGTATTGGCCTTTTTTATGCCCCCACAACACCGTAATATCATGGCTTTTACGTGCCAAAACCGCGATATGACTATGAGACACGCTACAGTGGAGGGCTCCCGGAATTTTGACGATCGCTTTTCTGCTATTTGATTTGGTTAACCGGAGCAAGCTCAACAAGAAGCCTCGATAGACAGAACGTAATAAAACTGGTCCAAGAATACTAAGAACAATACAAAAAAATACGCCAGGCCTGCGCGGAAAGCGCAGCACGTCACAGCGAAAGCTGGAAGAGCGGCATTTCTAGAGCCCGGTATAACCTCTTCTCCTCCGGTGGCTACTAATACAGGTACATTAGCAACGTACCCACTACGCAACAAAGCGTAATTTTTGGGAAGTGGGAAGCACCAAGCACGACATTATTCGTTGTTCTCGGAGAAGCGAGGTACCATATGTAAGCGATTATGTGCAGTTTGTTGATGCGACGGTTGATGACGATGAATAATTATGGTTGCGCCCTTTGTAATGGCTTGGAAGCTTTAAACGACCCACTAGTTACGTAATGCATATTGTGGACGCCCGGTGGTTATTATTAACTGTCCCACCACGCTTTATAACACACTTTAACCGGAGAAACGTAGAGCGAGAGAGAGAGAGAGAGAATTGACTTTATTGAGACCCTGAGGAAATGGATCATGGGAGCCTCATGGCTTCCTTGGCAACCAACAGAAGTGCACTGCGAGGAACCCACTACGCTATAAATCATTGTAATTTTTTGAGAAGTAGGGCAGTAGGCACTGTGCATTTTTCGTCATTCTACAGACAGCCGTGGTACCTGCTAAACGCATATAAGGCATTATGCGCACTTTGTTGATGATGTGCGCGATGACGATGAAGAATCATGGCAGAGCTCTTTGTAATGGGTTGGAAGCATTCAACAACCTACTCGTTGCGCAATTCGCATTGTGTGACGCCTGGTTACAGAATTCGCGTTGTGCGACTATTGGTGCTTATTCTACTCTTTACCACGCTACATTGCATATGCTAATGTGGTTCCTTCCCGACATGAGCCTGTATAGGACCTTTTTGCAAATCAGTTTCAAGCACCGGCATAGCTCAGAGGTTGAATACTGGGCTCCCACGCAGAGGGCCCAGGTTCGAACCTCGTTCCATCCTGGAATTTTTTCTTATTTAGTTTTTTCTTATTTCGAGCGATACTGGTTACGGACACCGGCGGCGGCGGCGGCAGCGGCGGCGGCGGCGGTGGCGGCGGCTGACAACTACGGCACCAAAAACGGCCGGTGAAATGATCTCATAACAGCTTTCGCTGTAAAAACTTCTACACACAAGATATTACAACACAGTACCGTTATCAACTGTTTAAGAAATACGATGTGTGGACACTTGTTTTCGGTTCCCCAATGTTCCTCGTAAGCTTATAAACTACTTTGATCCGGGCAATCTGTCGTAAGGTTGGAGTAAAATTTCAGCTGCTCTAAATGTGGTTCATGAAAATTACTTGATCATAGTCTGTCGCTGTAGCCAAGGTTTCAACAAGTGGTCCGGTCTTCCTTTCGTTTTACAGCGAAACTGTTTATGAGATCATTTCACCGGCCGTTTTGGTGCCGTAGTTGTCCGCCGCCGACCGCCGCGGCCGCGCCGCCGCCGGTGTCCGTAACCAGTATCGCTCGAAATAAGAAAAAACTAAATAGAAAAAAATTCCACGATGGAACGAGGTTCGAACCTAGGCCCTCTGCGTGGGAGCCCAGTATTCAACCTCTCAGCCATGCCGTGCTTGAAACTGATTTGCAAAAGGTCCTATACAGGCTTCATGTCGGGAAGGAACCACATTAGCATATGCAATGTAGCGTGGTAAAAGAGTAGAATAAGCACCAATAGTCGCACAACGCGAATTCTGTAACCAGGCGTCACACAATGCGAATTGCGCAACGAGTAGGTTGTTGAATGCTTCCAACCCATTACAAAGAGCTCTGCCATAATTCTTCATCGTCATCACGCACATCATCAACAAAGTGCGCATAATGCCTTATATGCGTTTAGCAGGTACCACGGCTGTCTGTACAATGACGAAAAATGGCACAGTGCCTACTGCCCTACTTCTCAAAATTACAATGATTTATAGCGTAGTGGGTTCCTCGCAAGTGCACTTCTGTTGGTTGCCAAGGAAGCCCATGAGGCTCCCATGATCCATTTCCTCAGGGTCTCAATAAAGTCAATTCTCTCTCTCTCTCTCTCGCTCTACGTTTCTCCGGTTAAGTGCGTTATAAAGCGTGGTGGGACAGTTAAATAACCACCGGGCATCACACCATATGCATTACGTAACTAGTGGGTCGTTTAAAGCTTCCAAGCCATTACAAAGGGCGCAACCATAATTATTCATCGTCATCAACCGTCGCATCAACAAACTGCACATAATCGCTTACATATGGTACCTCGCTTCTCCGCAGAACAACGAATAATGTCGTGCTGGGTGCTTCCCAACTTCCCAAAAATTACGCTTTGTTGCGTAGTGGGTACGTTGCTAATGTACCTGTATTAGTAGCCACAGGAGAGTTTATGACGGGCTCTAGAAATGCCGCTCTTACAGCTTTCGCTGTGACTGTGCTGCGCTTTCCGCGCAGGCCTGGCGTATTTTTTCTATGCTCTCTAAACTTTGTGTCATTTGTTAAACACACATTACTTCTCGATGTCATTGCCAGGGTCAATTCTGCCATCTGTTTTGGTTTTCTTATACACATGCCACTTGCATGTAGTAACTCTAATTTGTGCTTATTTTCCTATTCATCAATAGCACTGGTAATGATAACACAAACATAGTGTCACTTTGGTAGGATTTTGGGTTTAAAGGGGCAGGCGCTCTGTGAGGTTTTTTTGGCCCTTTTGGCGGTGCCCCTGGAAAATTGCACCTTGTTTCTGCCTGAAATAATCTTTAAAACTTCAACTTCAGATTTGCGTTGTCGTAATGGTTCAAACCGCGCGAAGGTAAAGCAAATAGAATAATCGGATAGTTCTTTGCCATCTTTCAAACTTGTATGCTTATTCTTCATTGAGGAGAATGCTAGTGCGTTCCGCACTTCTCATAATTGCGGAAGAATGGGGACAAAGTGCGCTAACAACTTGCTGCGGCGCCAAATGCTAGATTAGTGATCTCCGAGTTGTTGATAATTTCAGTAAAGTAAGATGTCATCATACAACGGTAGTTGCGGGGGAGTGCGCTTGTACAAAAATCCAACAAAGAGATATTCAAGGTACTGTGCTATGTGAAAAGTGCACTATTTGTTTACAAACGCCATCATCTAGATTCTGGACTAGTTACAATAGTCATATCTCATTTGCTAAGGCTTGTACGTTTTGTTGTAGCGCGAAGGTGCGCATTAAAAAACACTCAGAAAGATAAGCGAGTCTTATAACGGAATACATATGACGATAAAGGCATTGAATTGTCTATATTGTAATCATGATGAAACTGCACGTCTAATTAGTGTCTCTACATATTTTTACATTGCCCAGAAATAAGTCATGCTCATGAGTGAATACGTTTTGAATGATAATCTGGTGCAATAATTTAGCAAAGAAATCGGGGCAGCTGTTGTTTTCAACCGCAGCACTGGAATTTAGCTGAAATGATTATTGCAGATATTACAACGTCGTATTCCTGTTAATCGGTTCTGGCGCATGCATTCTGTAACAGCTACTTTACTACTTCTAGCAGACAAAGAGCTATGTTCCCAAGATGCTGAAACCGGTTTCGCTCTTTCAAGCCTTGCGCCGCTTAGTGCAAGCTTCGCGATTTTTTTTATTGCGATAGCAATTATATGGACAGTCTCGGTCGGCTGATTTTTGCCGTCGGTGGCCGCCGTCAGTCACCGTATATATATATATTATATATATATATATATATATATATATATATATATATATATATATATATATATTAGTAAGCACATTTAACGTACTTCATCGTTCTCACTTGTACATAGCCACCATCATCGCTATTCTTCTTCTTGGTGTTGTGTGCCGAGGCAGACACTGCGGATTAAACGGTTCTGCTGGCGTCACCTGGTCCGGTCGTTCTTCGTCTTTCACAGTGGGTGGAGGTTCGTCAAGATCTCGACGTCCTCCTGCGTTCGTGTCCTACCTGGAGCTACGATCCGGTCGCCGCTTGCGCCCGGCTACCCCCACAGATATGCCGCCATCGGACCTAACTGCTAGCCCTAACCCTTCCCTGCCCAAATGATAAGTGCGTCATAAACGGATTCTTTTTTCTGCCATTGTGTCTCTCTGTGGCCCTCTGAAGTAAACCCCAGCGTCACGAAACGAAAATATTCACTCTTTGGCTTTCAAAATGAACCCACACATATGTGTGGGCTGGGCTTTTATTTGAGTGACTCTCTCAACAGAAACAATAGTGGCTCATGTGGAATTTCCGCCCCTTAAAATTTGGTATGGAACATTTTGAAGCAGTTTCTGTCACTTGTTAAACAAAGGTACACGTCGCACTTGATGCAGCGTGTGCGGCTTCTTGATGGGCACCCTGGCAACCTGCAGCATCTCGCATTTTTATAGGATCAACCGTTGGGAAGGGGTCAAAACCGTCGATGCGGATGTCAACCCCAGGAATTTTCGCTACCCTGATGGCTTTGTCGACATGCGCATCAGGAAGGCAGAGTGATTCACCGTTGTCAGACCTGCTCCTTTTTGGTGAGGCACAAAGGGCTTCACCAACTGCAAGGCGGAATGGAAGGAGGTCCATCGTGTCACGTCGTTGGGCACCATTCCTTCTGCAATCCTCACGGTACTGCATCCAGGCATTCACAATGGACAAATCCACCATGTGAAGGCTAACTTGGAGATGCGGTAATACTGATGGAGATGCGCGAAAACACCAGCGGCCTGCCGCCGGTAGCTGCGTTCGGGAGCGCGTTCGTAGTCACATGTGCCCAACCCACACATATGTGTGGGTTGCACTTTGAGTACGGCTTGTGGGTTAATTTAAGCATACTTTTGCCCAATTCTTTCACAGATATGTTCCGTGATGACTGAAGATGCATATTCAACAATTGCATGCTCTTCAAAAAGCGAAGTATCAATGTCAACTGGTACTTACGTCTCGTGGCGCGCGGCCGCGCGCTTTTTGAGGTTTGCGCCACTTCGGAAATACGATGGTGGGCCACCTGGTGGCTTGTTTGCGAACTGCCTAGATCGGTTAATTCAGTGCACCCCCACATATGTGAGGGTTGGGCTTCAACGTGTGTGGGATCGACCGAATAGCCAAAATTAATTTCTTTCTGTACCCACACGTTTGTGTGGGCAGGGCAGGAAAGGGCTAACGCAACCACACCGATGCCACCGGCTGTCCCCCCATCATCCACTATCGCAAGCCCTCAACGCGAACCACCCGTGTTCGCGGGTATTCGTGGTGACGACGTCGACGACTGGCTCGACATCTACAACCACGTGAGTTCAGTCAATCGGTGGACTGAAGCCGAAAAATTTGCTTATGTCCCCTTCTATCTCACAGGTGTTGCGAAAACGTGGTACTTCAATCACGAAACTAACTTCGTCGATTGGTCCACGTTTGCCATCAAACTGCGACAAATCTTTGCATCATCATCGGGCCGTTCCGAGACCGCGAAACAGAAGCTCGCTGCACGTGTTCAACTCGCACACTAGCCACACATTTCGTACATCGAGGATGTCTTGGCCCTCTGTCGTCGCGCGAACAGCGAAATGACGGAAGCCGAGCGCGTTCGCCACATTCTCAAAGAAATAGGCACGATTGCATTCAACGCTTTGGCTGTTCACTATCCCACTACCGTTGAAGACATTACTTCGACATGCCAGCGCCTGGACGAGCTGCACTCCCTTCGTCTTCAACAAGACAGCGATCCTCGCCTCACGTCTCACTCTGATTTACGAGCCCTCATCCGCAACATCATCCGCGAAGAACTTCAAGAGCAGGAACGGAGACGATCGACTGCTGCCTCCACTCCATGCCCACCTTTCGACCTACGCAACCTTGTGAAGCAGGAGTTGGCAGCCATGTAGTCGCCGACAGCACCTGTCGCTCCACCAGCACGCCCGATACCCACGTACGCTGCTATGGCAGCCATGACGACACCGGCACCATCGATTGCTCAAACAGCGCGTACATACGCCGACATTGCTGCAATTGCCGCCTGCTGCCGTCGCATCTGGACCTACTGACCTTGCCTGTAGCCACTTGGCTTCTGTGGGCGGCCGAGCACCTGCTGCACCTTCGTACCCCGAATGGCATTTATCCCGACCCGTCTGTTTTTACTGCGGTATACGTGGCCATATATCTCGCTACTGCAGTCGCCGCCAGCAGGATCAACGCCGCGGCTATGCTGAGTTCGAGCGAGACCGAATCCGAAGACCTGATCCTTATAACGCAGACTTCTACCCTTTCACGCAGCACCGGTCTCCGTCTCCTCCAGCGTCCCCGCGTCAACGTCAGGACTCCCGTTCTTCTAGACGACGCTCTCCTTCGCCCTACCACCACTCTGCCTCACCGCTTTGCCCTATCTCCCACCTTGTTGACCGAAATTCGGAAAACTAAGGATTGCAGTTTTTGGAGCGAAAACTGCGTCCTCTCGATCATCTCAAATACCTCCTGTTCGTCCGGCCAATATGTTGTCAGTGACTCTTGAAGGTGTGCCTGTGCAAGCTCTTGTCGATACCGGTGCCGCCACTTCTGTTTTGCGTAGTGACTTGTGCTCGCGGCTCCGTAAAGTCAGAACACCTTATGTAGGCCCTGTGTTGCGCGGCGCAAATAACGTAGTGATTCAACCCGACGGACAGTGTACGGCTCGTGTTTTCATCGATGGCATACGTCACCACATCGGAATGATTGTGTTACCCACGTGCGTCCATGAACTTATCCTCGGTTGGGACTTCCTACATTCTGCCTCCGCTGTTATATATTTCAACTTTCAAATCAACTTTCAAATCAAATTTATTTCAACATACAAGCGATGTCGTGGACAATGAACTAAAAGCCAGCAAGGCTTGACAGGGTCCACTGCCCATTTTTCAGGCAGTGACAAAACGGGGAAAACAAGAAATACACTGGAATTAAACTATAAATACACCGCATGATATTACAAGAATACAAGAATTACATGAAACACAAGAAATACACAAGAATTACACTATCAATACACCGAAACATATAACAGGAATGCAAGAATAACACAAGAAGTACCCAGCATTATAAGCACTAATACATAAACATTGGTATTGCAGTAAATAAACATAGTACATAAACATAGGCATTGCAGTTGCATACATGTTTTTTTTTTTGCAATATGAAGAGTTATATTACATTTTTTTGTATTTAAGTGATAGGGTAGTCTATAACGTAGCATCTGATAGGTATAGTTCGTTCTAGACCTCGGTAGTTCTCATATTTCAGAGCTCATTGTATTGGCCATTTTATGCTTTCGCGTTAAATTAGAAATACGTTTTAGAGTGTCATTGTTCTTTTTAATAGCATTCTTATAACTTCTTATTAATAGGTTTTCGTAAATGTTAGGCATTGGTACCAAATTTAGTTTTTCGAACAGGGGACTAGTTGGCGTTAAGTAAGGCTCATCTAAAATGCAACGCACGGCTTTTTTCTGCATTCTATGCAGGGTAATGATGTTAGTAAGTGTCGTAGTGCCCCAGACGATATGACAATAGTGTACGTACGACAGGAACAGGGATTTGTACTGTAGAAGTTTAACACTTTCAGGAAGAAAAAAGCGCAACTTTCATAGTATTCCAGTCAGCCGAGAGAGCTTACCTACTACCATTTCGACATGAGCATTCCATGATAAATGTTGCTCAAATACAACACCAAGACATTTAAAAGTAGGCACAATAGGCAAAATAGAGTTATTAAGATGCAAATTTGTTGTAGTAGCAACGTTTCGATTTTTCGGCCTAAAAAGTACGGCCTTTGTTTTATTGGCATTTATTTTCAACGAGTTAGCGGTGCTCCAGGATGATAATTTTGACAGTACTTCGTTGGCTTTAATCATGACATCTTCAGCATCTTTCGCGGTTACTAGAATTGTAGTGTCGTCTGCATATATAATAAATTTTACGTCATTATCAATACTAACTACGTCATTAATATAAATACAAAAAAGCAAGGGCCCCAAAATACTTCCTTGGGGTACTCCTGCAATAACTGGTTTCAAATCGGACACGTGACTATTTATAACTACTTTTTGCATACGGTGCTGAAGATATGATTTTATTAATTTCAAAAAAACACCGCGAAAGCCATAATATTTAAATTTTTCTATAAGTGTGGTATGATTGATGCAATCAAACGCCTTTGAGTAGTCCACAAAAATACCCAAAGTACATAGCTGACGTTCGAAAGAATCTAATATAATTTTCTTTTGTGTTATATATAGAAGCGCAGTTTCAGTGGACTGCCCTTTCGTAAATCCAAACTGCATATTTGTCGTTAATTTATGCTTAGTTATAAATGATGTAACACGGCTGTGAATTAATATTCCAGCGCTTTGGAAAAAAATGATAAGACTGATATTGGTCTATAGTTAGTTAGCGCGTTTTTATCCCCGCCCTTATGCAACACTATAACCTTAGCAACCTGGAGTGCATTTGGAAAGGTACCATCAGATAGAACTAGATTGTAAATATGGGTCAGTGCCGGAGTGATGGCATCTAATACGCACTTTGCGGGTCCGATTTCGAAACAATCTATATCGCAACATTTACTATTTCTAATGGACAAAAATGCGTCAGTTATTTCCTTAGGTGTCGTAGGAGCCAAAAATGCAGACTGGCTGGTCCGCGAACTTAAAAAATTTAAGCAGTTGGGATAGTGAGAACTCTTTACCAAACTAGTAATATATTTATTGAAAGCTTCCACCAAGTCCTTTCCTGACATTATATTGTCATCAATCGTAATCTCCTTAATAGTCTCCTTACAGACATCTCGGCCAAGAACAAAGTGTATGCGTTTCCAAAGAATATCTGATTTTTTCGTAACGTCCACGTTAAATAAATGTTGTAAGTATAATCTTTTCTCACGACGTAGAAGGCTGTTTACTTTATTCCTTTGAACCCTAAACTGGCGCACGGTTTCTTCAGACCGCGTTGAAATAAAATTATGGAATAAGCGATTTTTAATGCTTATTTCCTGTAAGCATTGTTTTGTGACCCATGGCTTTCTACTTGTGCGCGCAGGTTTAACTACCTTGCACCTAAAGCATTTTCATAAGCAACTTTAAACTTCTCATGAAAATAATCGTAAGCGGTTTCGGGGTCGGTAATGAGCAGTAAAGGCGACCAATCAATGAGCAATATTTCATTACGAAAGTTGTTTAAGCTGTGTGCATTCACATCCCGCACAGTCAAAGGTAAAGGATTTGCGGTTTCAAGAGGCATGGTTTGTTTAAGTAATAGAAAAAATTGGGGAGATGATCGCTAATGTGCGTGCTCACAACACTGATGATAGATGTGTAATTTCAACATTGGTTATGAAGACGTCTATATATGTAGTTGAGTTAAGTGAAACATGAGTAGGAGCATTTATCAGATCTGCAAAACCGTTAGACTCAAGAGTCCTATATAAGTCACCCCGCGGTTTCGAAGTCTTCAAAAAGTCAATGTTTATATCACCTCCCATAATGAGTTTGAAATGGTTATCATTAATCCAGTTTAGGTAATCGTCCATAAAAGACAAAAAGCTAGGTATACTCGTACCTGGAGGTCTATATAACACACAGTACACATTATTATTGCATTTGACCGAAAGCACTTCGTAATCCAGAGTAACGAAGGAAAATGACTCAATAAGTTGGCAATGTAGCGTGTTTTTTGCCATTAACATAACGCCTCATCCTCTTCGAGAAGGCCTATTTACAAAAAATGTGTTAAATCCGGGCATCCTGAAAACATCTGCGTCATTTTTAAACCAAGTTTAACCCAAGGTTTTAAACCGGAACACAGCACACATCCGCCCACTGCGTATCGTGGCACAATCGTCAGCTGCCGTGACGCCGACTACTAGCAGCTCCGGATAAAAGGGGATGCTAGCACCTTGATGCTTCATTTGGCAGCGGCGACAGCAGTGGAAGCACTCGGCTCAAGCTTGTGTGTTGCACTCTGCCTTTGCAGGTTGGAAATCGCATTAGTATCTATTTTTGAGACTGATTTCAATATTGCTGTTGCCGCTGCCACATTTTGCCTTGTTGTTTTTGCTCTTGTGCGTTGTTGTTCTTGCAATGTTCTTTTATTCAAAAATGACACCTGATCCTGAGATGCTGAAAATGTTGAAAGAAATGAAGCAGGAAATTCGCGACATGCGCGCTTCTTTGGAAAGGGAATTCAGAAAGGAAAATAGAGAAGTGAAAGCTAGCATGGAACTGACAAATCAAAGCTTCGAGGAAATTAACGCTACCATGAAAACCATTCAGAAGGAAAATGCAGATGTTAACGCTCAGAATGCCGTCCTTTTGTCCGAGTGTGCGCTCCTAAACAAACAGGTGCAGGAAAATGAACTAAGGATAGTGCAACTGGAGCAGTACTCACGAAACAGGAACCTAGAAGTCAAATGTATTCCAGTTTCGCAGGATGAAAGTCTACCGAAAATCTTGGAAAAAATTGGTGATGCTGTCGGCGAACCCATTGCACAGAGTGATATTGAGGTGTGTCACAGGATTCCAACGAAGGTCTCAAAGCAGTCGAACATTCTTGTGCAGTTTTGCAGCAGGTCAAAACGCGATGCAGTTTTGGAAAAGGCAAGAAAGAAAAGGTTTTCAACTGCTAATATCGGTTTCGCACAGTCTGCCCTGGTATATATCAACGAGCACTTATGTTTCGAACTGAAGAAGCTACTGGGCATGACTATCTCGAAAAAGAAAGAAAAGAATTGGCGTTTTGCATGGACAAAAGACGGCAGGATTTTCGTAAGGAAAACTGAATCTTCCAGAGCACTGCGCATAGCTTGTGTCTCGGATCTCGATAAGATCGATTAGGAAAATCATGGCTTCTTTTGATGACGTCATATCCATGAACAGCTCTCGTTCTGCTTATCTTTCGCCTTGCGAAGTGGGTAGCTTATACGCAAGAAACAAGAATTCTTTATCTTTCATCCACATTAATGCACGATCAGTTGGGAACAAAGAAGAACGAATTGTTGCCCTTTTTGCCTCTTTCGGTTTCACTCCAGATGTACTGATGAAAGCTAACATGGAACTGATAAGTGAAACTAGCATGGAACATGTAAAGAGAACGTCGTTCACATCACGGATACATCGGATGCATCTATTTCGGCCCCGTCACCCTCGATCTTCAACTTGGCTGTCGCTGAAGACTGCGTCCTGCGCCCTGGTCACGAACACGTGGTAATTGTCACATCTAGCCAAATCGCCGACGGTGACGCACTAGTTGCCCCTTCTTCTCGCTGCACGTCGCGTGGGATTCTCGTCGCCTCTTGTTTCCTCCGGTTGGCCTCTGGCCGCGCTCTCCTGCCGGTTTGCAACACAACTGCAGAATCCATGTTGTTGCCCAAGGGGATGACTGTGGCGACGATAGATGCCTCTCCACTGACCTCCATCGCAGCACTTTGTCCGTCGTCATCCCAAGTACCAGCTTCAGGTTCGAGTGTTTCCTCTTTCCGAGCAGTCATCGGCTCTGACCTAACATCTGCGCAGTCTGAAGCACTATTGGCGCTTTTAGCTAAGCACAAAGTCTGCTTCGATAGCTGTGCCACAACACTGATCCAGACCTCCGTTGCTGTACACCGCATCGAAACAGACGGTTCTGGTGTTATACGCCGTCGGCCATATCGTATTTCGCAGTCGGAAAGAAAAGTCATTGAAGAACAAGTTGACGACATGCTATCACGAAATATAATACAACCACCTTCCAGTTCCTGGGCTTCTCCGGTCGTTTTAGTGAAGAAAAAAGATGGCTCCGTTCGTTTCTGTTTTGATTACCGAGCGCTAAATAAGATCACACGCAAGGATGTATATCCCATGCCTCGAATTGATGACGCTTTGGACACTCTCCAGGGGGCGAAATATTTTTGCAGCCTTGACCTGCGATCAGGCTATTCGCAAATCCCTATGGACGAGGCAGACAAAGAAAAAACAGCCTTTGCTACGCCGGACGGGCTTTATGAATTTAATGTAATGCCCTTTGGCCTGTGCAACGCTTCAGCCACATTTGAGCGCATGATTTATACTGTTCTTCGTGGCCTAAAATGGAAGACCTGCCTATGTTACTTAGATGATATCGTTGTTTTTCCATCTACCTTTGCCCAACATCTTCAACGATTAGACGAGGTACTTCAGTGCCTTTTCAGTGCTGGCCTTCAGATAAATACAAAAAAGTGCACATTCGCCAGCAGAAGTATCAAAGTCCTCGGTCACGTCGTTTCCAAAGACGGCATCCAGCCAGACCCTGACAAGATCGCAGCTGTACTGCATTTCCCTCGACCATCCAACCAAAAGACGTTGCGCAGCTTTCTTGGCCTGGCGTCCTACTTTCGTCGCTTTAACGCAACTTTGTTACCATAGCGGCTCTCCTAAATAAGCTCTTAGTCGCTGTTTCTTCAATCGCATGGTCGAATGACTGCAAGTATGCATTTGAAACCCTCAAAGGACGTCTGACTTCCGGACTAGTGCTTCGCCACTTTGACGAGAGAGCGCCCACTATTCTCCACACTGATGCAAGCGCACAAGGTATCGGTGCAGTGCTTCTGCAGCGTGATGCCGCTTCAAAAGAGCAGGTTGTGGCATACGCTAGCCGGACCCTGTCCACAGCTGAGAGGAACTACACGATCACGGAGCAGGAGTGCCTGGCTATCATCTGGTCGATACAGAAATTTCTCCCGTACCTCTACGGTCGGCACTTCACCATCGTCACCGACCATCACGCACTGTGTTGCCTGTCATCAATGAAGAATATGTCAGGACGTCTAGGGCGCTGGATATTACGCTTGCAAGAGTACCATTTTACTCTCACGTACAAGTCTGGCAAATGTCATCATGATGCCAACGCGCTGTCCCGATGCCCACTTTCGTTCTCTCTTGACACGGCGTCCTCCGCATCTCCCTCGACTGGCTCCGACGTCCCGCCTGCCTCACACCATCTCTCGATCACCTCGCTGGATCAGATGAAACTTTCTTCGCGCTCCGATTTCCGTTCGCTTCAGCGGGCATACTCCTACTGTCGAACTTTCATTGATCACCTTCGCGGCATCACTAAGCCACCCAACAGCCGCTTGCGACGCCAGCTGCGACAATTTCGCCTGCAAGATGGGGTGCTTCATCGCCATATTTATCATTCCACGGGTAACAAGTTGGTGCCAGTCCGGCCCCCCTGCCTTCGTCTTCAAGTTTTGGAAGCATTTCACGATGACATTGCTACCGACCACCTAGGATTCCACAAGACCTACGACCGCATCAAGACCCGCTGTTTCTGGCCTGGCTTATCCACAATGGTAGCCAAATATGTGGGTTCGTGCGCGTCGTGTCAGCACCGTAAGTGGTCGACATCCCCTACCGCCGGTTTCCTTCAGCCTCTTCCCTGTCCGACCACACATTTCGAATTTGTCGGAATTGACTTGTATGGTCCCTTGCCGTTGACGCCGTCCGGCCACCGTTGGATCGTCACTGCAATCGACCACTTAACAAGATACGCCGAGACTGCGCCTCTTCGTTCTGGTACCGCTATAGAAATCGCTGACTTTTGCTTGCAGTCCATCGTATTGCGTCACGGAGCTCCTCGCGTTCTTTTGAGTGACCGTGGCAAAGCCTTCATTTCTGAGGTTCTCAACGAAATCCTGCGGGCGAGTAATACGAAGCATAAAACCACGTCTACATACCACCCGCAGACAAACGGCCTTACTGAGCGCTTCCACCGAACGCTCTCGGACATGATTTCTATGTACTTACGTCCTTACCACAAAAACTGGGACAACATTTTGCCATTCGTCACCTTCGCCTACAATACTGCGACACAACGATCTACTGGCTACAGTCCTTTCTTCCTCGTGTATGGACGATCTGCCTCCTCCGTCTTCGACACAGCATTCTTTTTTGCCCCTGCTCTGCGCAATACGTCCCTACCAGAAGAGTTTGCAGCTCGAGTCGCGCATTGCCAAGAAATTGTTCGTCGAAACACTGAAGCTACTCAGGAGGGACGAAAACATTGCTGCGATAGTAAACGACGTGACGTGGCCTTCCATCCCGGAGATGAGGTCTTGCTATGGACCCCGGTTCGGACGTCTGGGCTTTGCGAGAAATTTCTTCGCCGGTACATTGGCCCCTACACCGTTCTACGACAAACTTCTCCAGTGAACTATCTCGTCACCCCGCTTTAGGCCGTCACTGACCACCGTCGTCGTACCACAGAAATTGTTCATGTCTCCCGCATGAAGCCTTTTATTGCTCGTTCTAACGATCTTTGAGTTGCGGCCAGGCTGGCCGCTTCGAAGAGGGAGGGGAATTTAGTGTAAGCACATTTAACGTACTTCATCGGTCTCACTTGTACATAGCCATCATCATCGCTATTCTTCTTCTTGGTGTTGTGTGCCGAGGCAGACACTGCGGATTAAACATTTCTGCTGGCGTCACCTGGTCCGGTCGCGCTGCGTCTTTCAACACACATATATATATATATATATATATATATATATATATATATATATATATATATATATATATATATATATATATATATATATATATATATATATATATATATAAAAGCTACAAAGAAAAATAATTCAGAAAAACTTTCCGATGCGCGGACTCAAACGTGCGACCTCTTGCTTGCCAGCGCGCAGCGTTAGACGTTAGGCCACGAACAGCAACGTCCTACAGCCTGCTAACGGCGAGCTATTTATATACACCACCTACTTCAGCATGCTTTTTTTAATTCAGCTGTTATTCTTGAAGACTTCTTAACACTTCAATATCGCCTCGGCTTCACGCTTTCGCAAAGACGAAGTGAGCACGCAACCCGCGCGCCTTGATCCAAACTTATATTACATTCTTTTTGTAGCCTTCGCGTCGGCGCTAACTGCGCCAGGTTTTTATACTTAGAAGATATATAAGGCTTTCATCTTAATTAGTAATTACGTGAAATAACGGTGCTTTTCGGAGCGACTTAAATTACAGTAATTTAAGTATAGGTTAATGAACCACAGGTGGTCAGAATTAAACCAGTCTTCCTTACACCGTGTCTCACAACCATACCGTGATTTCGGTAAGCAGAACTCTAGAAGTCATCGTCATGATTAAGTTCATACAGTTAATTAACTTTTGCACGCTTTCCTAAGTGCACAATACCTCGTTAACTCAAAATAACGTTACGTCAGTCATATGCAATACCTTATGTCGCCATACAAAACTGGGGCATCTTTTCAGGGCACTGGCCGCTTTACAATTAAAGCGAAAATCAGCTCAAAAATTACACAATTAATGTCTGGCCCCTTTTTTTTTCAGTAAAAGTTACAAGTGTTCTTCTTAACGTTTTGCTGTCTTTGTATTCAACCACATAAAATGAAATGTAGGCTCACATGAACTATATTTTTATTGGCGCCAGTATGCCCTACGGCATAAGTTAAACAAAAAGAGAGAGTTGATATATAGATTGATGAGCCTGTTTTCGTCGGGTTTACGAAGTCGCAGACGGAATTCTGAAAAAACAGTCTGATGGATTAAATTGTGCCCACCTTCGACACATTTATTACAAAGCAGTAATCGAGCTCGAAAGACGATCAACTCATATGTAAAACGTCTACACAATTATGTTCCGAGTGGCCGTTCAATTAAACACCCAGACGTATTTATAGATATATTATATGATATTATGTTATATTATTATGTTACATTATTTTCTAGAGAAACCTGTTCGCGTACCACATGATCATGTTGAGGAGCTCATCTTGCTACTACTCTAACTTGTTAATTGTTTTCCTCAGTTGGTTGATTTGTCAAACTTTATTAAGAGTCCTGAGAGACGCGACGAGCAGGCAGTGGAGTTGTGGCCTTTTTAAATAAACAAAAGCGCCCGAACACCATAGTATTGAAACAGGGGTTGAACTCTAATGCAGTTGTAACTCAGAAATTCTGCTGAAATTACAAAAGGTATCTCGGTAGAATTCTGGAGAATTGTGAAACAGAAATTAATCGGTAACACCGGCGGTCCTGCGGTTTGAACTTGATTATCTGCAGGAGAGCGCGATCATGTAAAATGACTGGTTCTCCTGAATGGGCATAATATTGGTCACAGTGTTGATTGGGCATCATGTTGAACCCCTTTAATTGTGCAACTCGTCCTCCTTCATTACTCCTTTTTTATAATTTTGTAGGTGCCAAAAAACTAATGCACGAATATCCTACCTCGATTTAACATGAAAATTCACAGCGGAAGGATACTTTTCTGCAATTGTTCCCGCGTCTTAAGTTTGAACCATTTGAAGAAAATTCCGCTAATGCAAGAAATTACTCACGTAAAACGCAATATTTACCAAGTAATGACCTTGCCATTTCACTCATGCCGAAGAGCCCTGAACAATACATATCACATACACCATAGGTTCCCTGAGACGGTAACAAGACCAGGAAAAAATGTCGATAACAAATTCTGCTTATTGTATGATAACCATATGGTTAAACAAAGAACGAAAAAATAAATATTAAAGGATTCTGTGTCTGAAAACATTATAACACAGTAAACGAACCCATTAGTGCTCGTGCAGTTGTCATCTCAACTACTTTGGTAGGAAACTTTCATTAATGTGCAGAATCTACGGTCAGCTTATAATGCAACAACGTAGACGTACACGCAGAAGGTTATGGCTTTGGTGCCCGTTCATGGCGACCGAATTTGAATGCTGATTAAGGAGAAAATTTGGTTACACTCGACGTTATTGTAGAGATACGATGGCACTTGTAAAGACCGCTACCACCTTTTGTATTTTCACTCAGTGGACAGCTCACTTGCTGATAACGTCTGGCTACAGATATGAAGTAAGGCAATACTGTACACAGAAACAGTAATTTTAGAATGTGTTCATGCATTTTAGAAAATGTGCATATTAGTTATATAGAGCAATACCATTACTGACGTAGCGACCTCTTACGTTGCGTTTGCCTAAGCCCAACCTTGCCCACCTTCACTGTCCGACAGCGACGCTGCGTTTTCTGCTCTGAAAGGCACTTCACAAGCCTTGCCCAAGTTGCGGTTGATCTTGTAATCATCTGCACGAAAGCGCAGCGAGTACACACGCAGATTTTTTTCTAGTTGTTTAGCACAATGTCGCAGAGGCACGGCACTCAGCTACTTCGGCGCGCCAACTATTGGAAAGTCACGTCGGTTTCTTTGCTGCAGCTGCAGCTGCTCAAGCGGCGCACACCATTCAGGCATCCGTCAACATAACAGGGACGCGGAATTTTGTCTAACATTCATGAGCGTGTAATGCACACGCAACAGTACGCGATAACGAAACTACCAATGAGATGCGACCCAGAGAACAACTTGCGACCGCGCAAGCGGAGAGGAGCCCGGCGAAAACGGAACCTTTAAGCCACCCGTGCCATTCTCCTTGGCAACACCAAGTTCTTTTAGGGGCGAAGCTCCTCTTAGTCTAACCTTGTCATGTCTCCGTTGTCCGGCGTAACCACCTTTGCAAACTTCCCACTACTTCGTCTTTGCAAACATCCCACTACGACCCATCACCGATCCTTTGCAAACTGCCCACTACATCGTCTTTGCAAAAATCCCACTACGATTCATCACCGAACCATTACTTCACCGACCATAAAGCCGTTATAATTAAGGGGGAACAGAACCCACGTCTAGCTACCACTTACGATTAATAAAATTTCTTGTATAATATATACAGTGTTTGTCACGTCTTTGATGATGTACTCGGCTATCGCATTGATTACTGCTGGGCGAAACCACTGAAGATTTCACGGTGTAACCATGATTGCTTCAGGAGCTTCGCCCAAGCTCTTCATCATTCACCCGTGGATATGCTGTGAATTTTTTTCCACGAGTGCAACTGAAACGCACAATCAGCATTTTGCAGCATGTGCGGAACGTAATTTTGTTTATGATAAGTAGTTTGAGTACTAGTGAATAACTCTACTCTGGACTCCTGAAGACATGTGACTCATTCCAAAATATCCCATCGAGTAGAGCACTGCTGACGTTTTAGGCGTTCTCAAACATTAACCTTTCACAGTGTCATACATTGTTATTTGCATTTAGTGTCCCTTTAATGTAGTACTGTAAACGGAAGTTATCTTAAATCACTGGGGAGCTAAATTTTTGTTAATCAATATTTGCAACATGCACTCAGGAAGTGATATAAGCGGTAGTGGCAATCAGAATGTTGAAATAAATCTTTAGATGTGTATGTTCACGAGATGGGGCAATAATTTTTGCGCGAATGCTCACTGCCACTTCTGAAAACCAGTCAAAGCTTTCCTGTTTACCAATCAGTGGGAAGCTCACTTGATAATAACGACTATCTTTGGTATGATGTAAAGTAATACTGATTAGGGCAATTGTATTTTTTTTTAATTTTCGAATATCTTCGTTGACATCGGAGGAATATACATTCAACGTTATTTATCATATGTACAATGCCTATAAATTATTGTCAGGGGTCGCTGTCCAGCGACAGTCAAAATTATGTACGTAAGAAATGTTATGCTTATTTAGTTATTTGAGGCACCTGTTCCCATCAAACAAGGTGGGTTCAATGCTATCGTATTCCCATCGCTGGAGTATAGGGTCATTTTGGCGTTAGACATCGCAGTGTCATTACTCATCCTGAGCTGATCTGTTGTTTCCCAGCAGTAACTGCGATTCATCTTCAGTAGAACTTAACACTATACAAATAACGTCTCCTATGGTTTCGTTAGTATCTTTGTCAATTGGCTTCACTAGGCTTTGTCCAACAGGGAAATGAGCTACTCGAACAATTCGCCCTGTTTCGTGCTCCATTACAAAAGTGCATCAGTCAATAGTATTTATGCCTTAACTCGACATTGAAATAACTGTATTAAATTTAGCCTGGTTAGATACTTCAACTCAAGCTATCCGCCATGATAAATGATGAGCACGGTCTCAAACGTGAAAGGCGAGATCAGAAATGACTCGGTGGGGTGCAGTACACAGGCTTCAATATAAGCAGTGTCGAATGCCCGATGAGCAGCATTGAAAGGTACAGGCTCATCAAGCGTGACGATGTCTTCCAGCAACAGAAGCATGCGTCTGCTAGTTTCAGTCGTAATTGTGTTCATGCTGATCACGCTGAACACGGAAGGTCCTTCAGGCGCTCTAGCATTTCAAGCTGGTCCAGAAATGCGTAAAGGCGCCTTTTCAAAGCGAGATTTTCTTCGCAAGCACGAAAGTGAGGTGAGTATTTACATCTAGTTGATTCATTACGATGCGAAATTGAGGAGCTTGCTGCATGCAGCATGATGGGTACGTGGGAGTGAATATAAAATTGCGAAGAGGTAATATCGCTGTATAAATTCTTACACCTCGCATGATTAATCTCACTGTGAAAAAACTTGGAGGACGCTTGAGCTTCGCCTTCAAGAGTAGATCGCGAAGTGTCACTGGGCCTTCGCATCGCTTTCTCAATCGCTAGCCTCGCTTTGCATCTCGGTGGGCTACTCGATGATGCCACTAGGAAAGACACGTCTGTGCGCGTAAAAATGGCCTGCAAGTGCAGTTGCTATGTGCCCACTATTCCACAGTTCTTCGTTTTGCGAAATGACGACGTAACCACTAAGGATCCCTAAGGCAACACGCGCATCTGCTTCGCTGCAGACTTTGTTGATGCTGTTGATGATGATGAAAATAAATATATGCCTGAAATCTTCTCAATGGGTGAGCCTTAAACCACCCACTTGCTGCTCAAACGACATGGTGTGACATTTGGTGCGATTCTACGCTTGTGCTACGCATACGCGACTCATTGCACCACATGCCATTAGTATATAGGAATTATTGTCTGAGCTAATTATTCAAGGAACAAAAGGCTTGATGGAGACACGATAGCTTCTCCCCATTAACATACCATTCGGCGAGAGAACAGAGCTGAACAACAAGAGGAAGATCAGTGACATGAAGAACTGCAACGTAAAAGCAGCGGATGAAGCCGTAAATATTGGCGTCAGAAATGCAATTACCACGCGGGAAATCTTTTTAGGCGAGAACAAAACGCATGCACTGAAATACGAATAGGACGCTATTATCGGCCATTTCAACGACATTTTGAGGGGGCAGAATATTCCTACTTTCAAATGTAGAGCTTGCCGATAGGGCATCTATTCCTCTCTGAATAAATTGATGAATACGTCACAGAAGTCCCCTATGTAACTACCAATGAGGTCGGAAAGGCCATACGCGAGATGCCCCGTGGTAAACCGCTAAAGAAGACGGCACAACAGCCAATTTTATCAAAGACACAGGGGATTTCTTAGGAAAGAAACTTGTGGCGCTTTACAGTCAATGCCAAAAGCATCAAAGGTGCCTGTGAGTTTTAAAAATGCATTTCTTTAAAGTGTAATAAAAATCAGGCATAATAATTTCCATTATTACAAGGCGATGAGCTTACTTCAGCACTATACAAAATACTTGACAACGTAATGTCGGACAGGACAAGAGAAACACTTGACTTTAACCAGTCTAGAAAGCAAGCCGGTTTCAAGGAGGGGCCCTCTACAATGCATCACAGATATGTAATCAGCCACGTAACGAAGAAATCCACTGAGTAAAACGAGCCCCTTTATACAGCTTTTATAAGCGACGAAAGTGCATTCAACTCAGTAGAGATTCTATCACACTTGGAAGAGTAGCGTCCCCAAGGGCTACTTGAAACTTATATAAGGTCCATGCTAACATCTACGGAGACTCCGCGGATGCTCTGGTTCTCCACAAGTATAATACAGTGGAAGCAATTAGACAATGATGTGCAATATCTCCAATTCTTTTCTCTGAATGCATAAATGTATGGTAGAGTTTCAAAATACTGCAGCGCAAAACAGACAAAGGATGACGCGAGCAATATCCAAGAAATTTCACTTGGAAATGTTCGTGGAAGTTCAGCGCTCGTCCTCGTGGTATCGCTTCGTCCTTTGTATGCATATTGCGCTGCAGTATTTTGAAATTATGTGCCTGTAGTCGCAATTCGCCATTTTAATAGAATATACTATCTGTTGAAAACCTACGTTATCTAGAGTGGTTCCTGACTAATGTAATAAGCATAGTCTTGAGCAATTGGACTTACGAGTATGCAACAGAATGAAGCTGCCTATATAGAGAAAAACAAGAAAAAAGTCACAGTTTCGCCGCAAGGCCGAAGCAATGAATGCGATAGCAAGAAACTAATGCTATATGAAGTGAGGCTCGCCAATGGATACTCTCAGTTTGAACAGCGCTCCTGTTGCAAAGGCGGCCGAAGCAGCGAATGAAACTAGCGTGCTTCAAGTGTCGAGCTGTGACACTTGATAGTTCGCGCTCATCTTCTGTTTGTTCGTTTAGCGGCGTCCCTTGAGCTCGAGTGGCTTTCGTACGCTTCGTAACATGAGCGCGGACATCACGGTGAAAGCGTGAAACATCCCTCTTCCCCTCAGCACAAGAAAACCGCGCCAGCAGACAGCGGAAGGGCAAGGTTTACCTGCGCAAGTATAAGAAGAGAGCGAGCTCGCCGACTACTTTTAAATGCGCCTGTCGCGCTCCTAACGCCATCTCGCTGGTAATGAAGAAACGCTTATAAGTGCAGCCGTCCCTGAGTCCGTCCAGCGGTAAAGGATGTGTATATAACGCTCGCCGTTACCTACGTGGAGGATCTGCGTTTCGTGGCGTAGTAGCTAGCGCCTCTCGCTGCGGAGGAAGAGGTCCCTGGTTCGATTCCGCGCTTCGGATGCATTTTTCTGAATTATTTTTCTTTGGGGCTTTTATATATATATATATATACATACTTATACATATACGGTGCATGACGGCGACGGGGACGGACATTTTCCAGCCGAGACTGTCCATATAATTGCTATCGCAATAAAAGCTGCTAAATAACGCGGTTTCACCCACATTTCTCTGTTTCACGCGATTCCCATGGAAGTAAGGTTCTGGTGTTCGCACCGTTATGCGAGAAAATGCGAGAAAAATTGCTTTATTGGGCCCGTGTGAATTTCCACAGAATTCATGTAATCCGCTATTGAACTTTTCATTTTATGCTGGCTCTGTGTTATGCATAAAAGAGCCATTCAGACATCTTTTGGTAAAAGCATCGTCAATGGGCCAATTCTCCGGTATATAGCAGCCTGATTATGTTCCATGTTACTGCATTTGCTGTGCACACCTGCCATAAATTATTCATTCTCTCTGCAGTTTGCCACTGTGAAAAGACCGTACATCCTCAAATAAAAGAAAGTTGCATACACGAATCCTGTGACGACTATTTCGAATAAGCAAGCGGCTCAGCTCTGCACCTCAACGCCAATAAAATGTTATTGGTATGAGAATTTGTGTCAGGCTTCTTTTAAAGACGATAGTCTTTCTTGGGATACTCAAACGGAGAAATTTTGGTCTGTCTTTGTGTTTGTCGGCACGTCACTCGATTCAGCAACCTGGCAAAAGTTGAACCACTTGCCCAAGGGCCAGCCATCTTGAACTGCTGACTAGGTTCATACTTGTGTACATTGTTGATCAAAAAGCAAACATTACGCATATACTAGGTAAGTATTAGGTGGTGTGTTCCTTTATTAGAAAATACATAGTGTAAAGGCGTTTATTGACGGCTGGATTGACGGCGACGATGCACAACAGTCACGACGGAGCGCAGACTCTCACGAGCACGAGGGGCGTGCTCTCCGAGAAGAGGCGAAGAGGGCGACCCACTAGAAGGCGCGGGAGAGGACGGCCCATTACAAGGTTCCAATGCTTCTCTACAATTACCCCGGGTACGAAAAGGGAGCCGTCTGGCGACCTAGCAGCTGGTCACTATGAGCGGGTCGTGGTAGGGCTTGAGGCGCTCCACGTTGACAATGTCGCGCCCTCGACGGCGCATGTCGGAAGATGGGTCGATGGGTTCAATGAGGTAGTTTACCGGGGATGTGCGTTCGACGACACGGTAGGGGCCTTCGTATTTGGGCAGCAGTTTGGAAGAGAGGCCAGTTGCAGTGGTAGGGACCGAGAGCCATACGAGTGCTCCAGGTAGGAACGTGGGTACAGAAGTGTTGGTCTCACCACGGATGCTTTTCTGCCGCTCTTGGTCCTGCGTAGTAAAGGTCTTCGCAAGCTCGCGACACTCCTCAGCAAGTCTGGCTGTGGCAGAAATAGGCGCACACTCAGATCGATCCGGCTTGTATGGAAGGATTATGCCGATTGTGTGCGACGGGTGCCTGCCGTACAATAGGAAGAATGGTGAGAAACCAGTGGTGCTTTGATGGGCGGTATTGTAGGCATAGGTGACGAAAGGTAGAATGGAATTCCAATTTGTGTGATCGGCGGCGACATACATCGAGAGCATGTCGCCGAGCGTGCGGTTAAAGCGTTCCGTGAACCCATTCGTCTGCGGGTGGTAAGCAGTAGTTTTGCGGTGAACAACGTTGCACTCTTTGAGGATGGCTTCGACGACTTCCGACAGAAAGACACGGCCTCGATCGCTGAGCAGCTCCTGGGGTGGACCGTGGCGCAGCATGAACCGGCGGAGCAGAAAGGAGGCTACATCGCGCGCTGTAGCCGCTGGGAGGGCGGCAGTTTCGGCGTATCGCGTAAGGTGGTCTACAGCGACGATGGCCCAGCGGTTACCAGCCGAAGTCAGAGGGAGTGGCCCATACAAGTCGATGCCAACGCGCCCAAACGGCCGGTCAGGGCAAGGTAAAGGTTGCAAACCTGCTGGTGACTGGTGCGTTGAAGTTTTGCGGCGCTGACAATCGATGCAGGAGCGAAAGAACTTCTGCACGTAGCGGTACATTCCTCGCCAAAAGTACCGTTGGCGAATGCGGTGGTATGTTTTCGATACCCCAGAGTGCGCACACTGCGGATCAGCGTGGAACGATTCGCATATTTCAGAACGCAGACTGCGGGGTATTACTAGTAGCCACTGGCGGCCGTCGGCGTTGTAATTGCGTCGGTGGAGGACGTCGTCGCGAATGGCGAATTGGTGGGCTTGACGACGCAACGCGCGAGTGGATGGTGTTGCCGAAGGATCAGTGAGCAAGTCTAGCAGTGAAGCGATCCATTGATCCTTGCGCTGTTCGGTAGCGATAGTGTGAACGTCGATGGAAGAAACGGCATTGTGAGGCATTGAGCTGTGGGTATTGTCGTCAGGCAAGGGGGAGCGCGAGAGTGCGTCGGCGTCAGCATGCTGGCGTCCGTTGCGGTACAGCACGCGGATATCGTAGTCCTGTAGGCGAAGTGCCCAGCGGGCGAGGCGGCCTGATGGATCCTTCAATGATGACAACCAGCAGAGTGCATGGTGGTCGGTGATGACATCAAATGGGCGACCATACAAATAAGGTCGGAACTTCGTAAGGGCCCAGATGATCGCTAAGCATTCCTTTTCGGTGACGGTGTAATTGGTCTCGGCTTTGGTGAGCGTACGACCAGCATATGCCACGACATATTCAGGGAACCCTAGTTTGCTCTGCGCAAGGACAGCGCCAAGGCCAACACCGCTGGCGTCTGTGTGTACCTCTGTAGGGGCCGTAGGGTCGTAGTGGCGTAGTATGGGAGGCGACGTCAACAGACGACGGAGCTTCGCGAAAGCGTCGTCGCACTCTGACGACCATGAATTGAGGGACCCATTACTTCCGAGGAGCTTCGTCAGCGGCGATATGACGGTCGCGAAGTTTCGAATGAAGCGCCGAAAGTAGGAACACAGTCCTACGAAACTGCGCAGTTCTTTGACGGACGTAGGTTTGGGGAACTCGGCCACGGCCCGAAGCTTGGCTGGATCGGGAAGAATACCTTCCTTGGACACGACGTAACCGAGTATTGTCAGCTTCCGTGCTGCAAATCGGCACTTCTTTAGATTTAGTTGTAGACCGGCGTCGCTTAAACGCGTCAAAACATGCCGCAGGCGTTGAAGATGCGTGGAGAAGTCCGGAGCGAAAACAACGACGTCGTCGAGGTAGCACAAGCATGTGTGCCATTTCAGGTTGCGCAGAACGGTATCCATCATGCGCTCAAAGGTGGCGGGCGCATTACACAGCCCAAACGGCATGACGTTGAATTCGTACAAGCCGTCGGGCGTGACAAAGGCGGTCTTCGGTCGAGCGTCATCAGCCATGGGTACTTGCCAGGACCCTGAGCGCAAATCGAGAGATGAAAAGAATTCTGCTCCTTGCAGGCTGTCAATCGCGTCGTCTATTCGCGGTAGTGGATACACGTCCTTACGAGTGATCTTGTTGAGTCGTCGGTAGTCCACACAGAACCGCACAGAACCGTCCTTCTTCGCAACAAGAACAACAGGAGACGCCCAGGGGCTGTTAGAAGGTCGAATAACATCTTGTTGAAGCATGTCGTCGACTTGCTCGTTGATTACACAGCGTTCTGTGGGAGATACGCGATATGGACGTTGCCGCAGTGGTGGTTGGGCGCCAGTGTCGATGCGATGCGTAACGGCGGAAGTGCGGCCGAGAGAAGTTTGAGCGACATCGAAAGAAGAGCGAAATTCGTCCAACAGGCCCAGAAGTTGGGAACGCTGGACCGGTGTAAGGTCGTCAGCAATGGAGGAACCAAAGACATCAGCGGGTGATGAACCAGACGTCGAAACAGCGCTGAGCGTACTGGAACTGTGGCAGTGCATTTCATCTGGTTCGTCCATAACTTGTGTGTCTTCGAGGGGTTCCACGCTGCCGACACATTCCCCTCGGACCAACATAACACTGTACGGAGATGGGTTGATAAAAAAAAATTGACGTACTGCCCTGAGTGACTTGCACGGTCGCGAAAGGCACCAGCATGCCTTTCCTCGTGCAAACACGGTCAGATGGCGAGAAGTGCAACGGTGTCGGAGGGACTGGCGCAGTACACTGACACCGCCGTCGACGAGTTTGCAGGCACCTAGGTGTCGTCTTTGACAAGTACCTTGCCCGCAGCCGGTGGACTGTCTGCCGGCGCCAATTCAGAGAATGGTGAGAGCTCTATTTCGGCTGGTGCGCAATGAATGACGGCGTCGTGGCGGGAGAGAAAATCCCATCCTAGGATGATGTCGTGAGAGCAGGCAGGAATTATGATCAATTCGGCGGCGTACAGAGCATCCTGAATAATGACGCGAGCTGTGCACACCGCTGTTGGGTGAATACTTTGGGCGCTGGCTGTACGGAGGGAGAGCCCCGAAAGCGGCGTCGTCACTTTTTGCAGTAGTCGGCTAAACTTGGCATCCATAAGGGATACGGCGGCTCCAGTGTCGATAAGGGCGGACGCGCGAACACTGTCCACAAACACGTCAGTCACGTTCGAGGGGCTTCGCTGAGGGCTTTCGCAGTTTGATAGCGTCGCAGCCCTTGCCTCGTGGACTGCGACGACTAGTTTTCCTGGTCGCGTGAGCCCGGACGTGGCCGCATCGGCGACAGTGAGTGACGTCGGGGAGACGGTGAACGGCAGGTAGATGGTGCGGGGCGGGACGTCGGTGACATAGGCGGCGCTTGGTCATAATAAGGGCTGCTTGATGAGCTGGTCAGGGTTGATGCGACCCGAGGCGGCTGCACGCGATTGCAGTAGCGTGCGCCGTGAGCGGCGCAACCGCACGCAAATCAAATGGGGCGGTTGTCGGAAGTGCGCCAGCGGTTCGCGGGTCCCATCCATGTCGCAGAACGGGATGGACGAGGCGGCTGCTGATATGAGTGCATTGTGGGCAGCAGTCGGGGCCTGGGGACGACGTCGACGTATGTAGGCGGCACAGCCGCGTCGAAGGCCTGTGGTCCGACGACGGCTTCGGCGTAACTCCGCGGGCCAGCCACAGGAATCGCTGGGGGCGCCCTGGCTACAGCTTGCGCGTAGCTTAGTGGTGCAGGCACTAGAGGCGGCTGGTGGTATTCGGGAATGACCTCCGCGATTTCTTGCTGAATCGCTCGGCGGAGAGGCGGCAGAAGTGTAGTGGGCGGCTGGTCAACCTGCTGCGGTGGAGTGAAAGCCAGTAGAGACACCTGGCGGGCAATTTTCTCACGCACGAACGACTTGATTTCGGCGAGCAAGGTGGAGTGGTCAGGAATTGCCGACAAGCCTGCGAGATCAGCATCGCGTGATCGCTGTCGACGGGTCATCAAGCGCTGCCGGCGCAGCTCCTCGTAGCTTTGGCACAGGGTAATGACCTCTGCCACTGTGCGCGGATTTTTGGCCAGCAGCATGGTGAAGGCATCGCCGTCGATGCCTTTCAGAACATTGCTGATTCTGTCAGACTCCGACATGCTCGCGTCGGCTTTCTTGCACAGGTCAAGGATGTCTTCGATGTAGCTCGTGAACGATTCCCCTGCCTGCTGAGCTCGTTCACGCAAGCGCTGTTCGGCTTGAAGCTTACGAACGGCAGGGCGGCCAAACACGTTGACGATGGCGGTCTTGAAATCGGACCACGTCGGGAAATCGGATGCATGGTTGTTGTACCACATGCAAGCCACACCGGCGAGGTAGAAAACCAAGTTGGTCAGCTTGCCTGCTTCGTCCCGTTTATTGGGAACACTCACCCGTTCGTAAATCGCGAGCCAGTCCTCCACGTCGGTGCCATCCGCGCCGGTGAAGACAGGAGGGTCGCGGATGCGGGGGACACCGGGACAAGCGGTCGGGGTAGGAGGCGGCGTTTGCAAAGCGGCGTCTTGCGGCATGGTAGATGGCACGGTACGGGATCGGAGCTCTAGGGGCATCGAATGGAGACCGAAGTTGTGGTGACGGTACAGCACTTTCCACCACTTTGTAAAGGCGTTTATTGACAGCTGGATTGACGGCGACGATGCACAACAGTCACGACGGAGCGCAGACTCTCACGAGCACGAGCACGAGGGGCGTGCTCTCCGAGAAGAGGCGAAGAGGGCGACCCACTAGAAGGCGCGGGAGAGGACGGCCCATTACAAGGTTCCAATGCTTCTCTACAATAGATACGTAATTCTAGAGACCCTAGTTTCTTAAGCTGCGCTGAAAATGTGACTGCGCTGAAACTTGCCTTCCTCCGTGCCCTCTGCACGAGCTCATTGTTGTGTTTCGGTTTCGGTTCAGTATTGCACTGCACGAACGCCATGGGGCGCTGCTCTGGCATTCTTGTTTTACCCAGGCGACGTGTAAATAAAACAGTGTGTGGAGAGTACTCCTTGAGTGCGGCCGTTTCTTCTGCTTCGGCGCTTCGCGCCAAACCACGTGTTCGGGCTGGATGGCGTCCCCGCCGGTGCGTTGGTCACCGCCGGTCTTCGCCTGCTGCTGCGCCGGCACTACCAGCCCGCAACACGGCACTTATGTTTCCCGACGTATTGCCAGATGGCGTCCATATCTCACGCAGCGCCTCTTCTATCGTATTTAGACGACATTTGCAGTGAAGTACGCAGTTACGCGGCCAATTTTGTTATCTATTATCATAACGGTGGTTATGTGGGTGGCTTCCGCTTCATATGTGGGAAGCTCTCGGATAAGACATTGACACGTGAGGAAGCTCATAATTTTTTCTATAGGATGAATATTTCCCCCCACACAAACACTCGGCTTATTCTAAGGGATTCCATCTTCTAAGGAAGTGTGTGAACAGCAGAGAAGCATTCTGAATGCCCTTCTCCAACCTGCACCATTATTTGTAGAGCGTACATCCTTACTACGAGGCAGAGGCAAGCTACCACCGGCTGCCTACACAAGAAAAACAACAACACAGTTTCGTCGGAAGGGCGCTTCATTGCTGCAACACACGTTGGAATACTCTACGTAATGAGAAAGGCAGCTTGAGGGGAAATATGAATATAAGCAAATATGAGGGAGAGTGAAACAACATTCACAAAATACGGCCTCTTGGATCGTTTGGTTGTAGCTCCTCGTACAGCGCCCCACTGGCTATTGCAGCTCGCCGGGCTTGCTCAAGGGTCGCCCCTTGCCTTGCTGTTTCCAGCACTGCTAACTGTACGACACGCTGCATTCAAATAAGTTCATGTGTTATTGAAGTATAGCATTTATTGCGGTTCCCACATACAACGCTTAAACGCTTAAGAAAATACAATGAAGAGAAGTGTGAGGAAGCAGGCGGGATGTTTATGGTTATGGCTGGCTATATCTAGAAGCTTGTGTTTGGCTTTCAGTAAGGGTCAAAAAAGAGACAAGGATGTCTTATACAAAAATGTCAATTTCGAAAGCCGGTGCGTGTTCATTTCTTGCAGAAATTAGCACTTGGAAAGTAAGGACAGAGAATAATGAACATTTTCTGAAGAACAGTATACAGAACAATTAGAACAAAATTTCTGTAGTTAACCTCATACGACATGCGCAGTGTTGTCCACCTTGGTTAATATTTTTCAAGCGAAGCCTAATATGATGGTGTAGACTGCGGTGGTGGCGTTGTCCGACGTGAAAAACGCGGATTTTTTAACGTACAGACGCGCGGCGCGCACAGCCACGCCGGTCGCTTTCATATTTGTGTTCGCTGTTTTTCCATAATTACGGCTTTCTCGAACTTAAGCTTCTCGGTGATCAGTGATATGGTAGATATGGAATTCTGGCCTTTCATTGAGGCCAGGTGTCATTTTATGTTGCCACATTTTATCATTGCCTAAATATCAAGCATGAGCACACGTTCCGTCGAGCGCGCTGGAACGTGAACCATTATGCACAATGCCAACTGCGCAGGCGCGACCACACGCCATGCCCGTAAGCAACAACTTCCACCATGGATTTAAAGACAGAAAGAAACAATGACATACAGAAACTAATAGGTTAGGCACGAACATGGCAAGTTTCGCTTTCCCCCATTTTGACATGATAGCGTTAAAGAGCTTGTTTCGCACAAATTCCTGTGTTGGCGTCGTTGTCTGCGTGGCTGGTTGTAAGGGAAAAATCAGCGCGGTCCGTGACCGAAAAGTGAAGCAAAATGCAAATAAAATAAATAACAATTGGGGGATGCTTAAGCTTCGCCTTTAAGAGTTGAACGCGATAGCGATATCCTGCCCCTAGTGCGCACTTCGAGCACTACGAGTGTTTAAGAGAATGCGCGCAATTATGTGTATGCCTTATGTAATGGGTAGCATGCTTTAAACCATGCGCGAGAAACTTTTTCGAAGTTGCGATGCACCCACTACGTGGTCTTAAGGAAATACGCGCAGTAATGTGTGTGCCTTTTGTAATGGGTGGCTGTCTTTAAACCACCAAGTCGGTATGATGTTGATATGGTGTGACGCCCGATGGCAATGTACGCTTGTACCACGCAATATTACTGTGATATTACATCTCGTACTGTGACACCTGTATACAGACGTGTATTTTTGTGAAGCATGAAAGTTACTTTCAGTGCCGCTCCAAGCAGAGACGTGACAGTGTGGTAGAACACCTGCTTGCCACGCAGGCGGCCTGGGTTCGATTCTCACTCGGACCCAACATTTTTATAATTTATTTTATTTGCACCTTTTTCGATTTTTTGGTCACTGACAAGATGATGATTTTTCGCTCACAACCAACGGCGCCGTCACCGACGCCGACGGCGTAATTTCTGCGATACGAGCTCTTTAACGCTACCGCATTAAAATATGTTCGGTTCAAGTGATAATCTAAGCCAGGCCTTCTGCGCGGCAAGCAGGTCTTCTACTACAGAGCTACGGCATTTCTTGAAACTGCTTCAGAAAAAAAAAGACACAGTAATGTCATGAGTGGGAGGAGTCTACTCAGCGCATGGAATGCATGGAATACAAGGCAGAAGCGTAGAATTGCGCCAGATCTCAAGACACGTGAACTGCAGAAAGGCCCACCCACTACAATGCAACAGAGATTTTTAATCATCACCATCAGCAGAAGCATCAACAAAGCCAGCAGTTGCAATGTTCACGTGTCGCCTTTCGGATGCGTAGTGGGCCCTTCGCTGATTCGCAAAAGGAAGGATTCTAGCGTAGTGGGCACTGCGTAACTGTACTTGCAGCAGCCGTTCTAGGATAGTTTGCAACAGCCAATGTTAAGCACACAGACGTTCGTTTCCTTCGCCACTGGTGAGGCATCCCCCAAGAACCGAAGCTACGCTAGCTATTCCGAAGGCGACGTGTACGGGGCCCGATTACGCTATCGCGTTCTTAACAAATGAGTGGTAGTTTGACTGCTTCTATCTATCTATCTATCTATCTATCTATCTATCTATCTATCTATCTATCTATCTATCTATCTATCTATCTATCTATCTATCTATCTATCTATCTATCTATCTATCTATCTATCTATCTATCTATCTATCTATCTATCTATCTATCTGTCTATCTATCTATCTATCTGTGGTTGCTTCCTTAACTTCACATATATACCAAGATTGGCGCAGGAGGACATGAGTTTGACGAGCATGGCTGGTAGATCACATGAAGCACGTCGACAGGCTGACGCCTACGTTTTGAAACTGCCTCCCCCCCCCCCCCCCCCCTATGTCACGTGTGGCGCATACCCGTGATCCAGGGGCCGTAGTATGCGGGTACACGCCACGGGTGATCCACAGTCTATATCAACCCAGTAACGCCATGGAAAGACATTGGCAAACCTAAGGTGGGAGCGTAATGGAAGCCATGTCGCAGAAGGTCTAAAATCGGTGGCGTTGTCAGTGCGTGGAAAACTTGGAGGACGCTTGAGCTTCGCTTTCAAAAGATGACCACGATTGCGTAATCGGACCCTGTTCGCATCGCCTTCTGAATCGCTAGCCTCCATTCGCTTCTCGGTGAACACATGAACCATGCCGCAACTAAAGGAATGCCTGTGCGCCTGAATATCGAGCTTTTGAAACGATCCTATAATGCCTATTGCAAGTGCAGCTGAGAAGTGCCCACTACAACATAATTCTTCCTTTTGCGAGTTGGCGAGGTACCTCTAGGGGTCCGTAAGGCAACACGCGATGCGGGTTTGCTTTGTAATTTTTGACCTTGAAATCGACTACTCTTTGGGAAATTCACATGTTTTCACGCCTGGTGCAATTCCACTTTCCCGCTAAACAATACTAAATGCGTTAACGATGCTCCTTGCAATATATAACATTATTATTGTGTGTGTTTTTTTCGAAGCAATTACGAGCCTGCGCGCGGCTCTGTGGTAGAACACCCGCTGGCCACGCAGGAGTCCCGAGTTTGATTCCCACTCGATCCAAAAAGTATTTATTTTTTGATTTGCATCTACCTCGAATTTTTGCTCTCGGACACCGCTCATTTTTCACTCGCAACTAACCACGCCGCCGCCGATGCCGATACTGGCATTGCTGCCAAACGAGTTCTTTAACTCTATCGCGTTAAAAACACCTACGGACTCAATGAATAAAAATCAGGATTCTTGCCGAAATCGAACCCAGGTGTTGTCGGTGGCAGTGATGTATTCTACCACACAGTCATGCCATATGTTTAAACTGTTTTACAAAAAGGCCCTATGTAGGACGGAGGCGTCTTGTCGGACCAACGTCATTTGTGGTGTTTGTGTTGCCTATCTGCGTTTGTAACGATGTAATAAATATTTTTTATGCTCCAATGGCTCAGCAAGTTATATTGAAACGTTGCTCGGCTCCGGAGGAGTACACTAACCGACGCATGTACGATATGCATATCATCGCTCCGTAGTGCACTCTTAGTTTAGATAAAACTGGCGTTGCGCTCTAACGTGAATTCTGACGCTAAGTCGGAAGATAAGAAGCCCTTTAGGCGCCAGTTAGTCGACATGCCCACTAAATTCACAATCGGTAAGCCAGTCGGTAAACCCACAAAATGCACAGAAGTGCTCTTTTCACACAAAGAGGTCGATCTATATGGGAATATTTGGCTCAAAGCCAAGGAAATCAGCTTGTATGCTGAACTTTTTTTTCATGGAAAGTTGGAGTTTTTCATGGGAAGTTTCATAGAAAGCAATCAGCTTGTAGCCGCCTATAGGCGGCTACACGCTGACTGCTTTCCATGAAACTGACTCCGGCAATCCGTAGGATAATCCGAACATTTTCCTGAAAGAGAGAGAGAGAGGTTTATTTATAGAAGGGCAGAGAGGACGGCCTGAGCGATATTATGCTTTAGCCTGCTACTCTACACCGGGGGTGGGGAAAGGGGAGAAAAAAGAATGATGGATGACGATGGTAAGTAAGAGAGGTGAGTATGTACAGTCCCGTCTAGGTGGTGCAGTGCTATAGCCGCGCATCCAGTCCAGTGGCTTGTAGGAAAGCTGCAACCGCTCTTATGACCACAGTTGTGCTGTTGGCGTCAGGCCATGGGCCCAACACAACCTCATCAGTTAGTGGCCTATTATGCACTCCTTCAGTCGATTCCTGAATAAACATTCACTTGTGAGCGCCGTGATGCGTTCTCTCGTTTATCCTTATTTTCAGTCGGCTGTTTTCCTCAAGAAAAGAAATGAGGCACAACTCTTTCTAGACAGTATCTCTGAATATTTTGCATTCTCATATGGACAGCCTCGAGCGTAAGGATTAAAAGAAAGTAAAGAGAAAAAAACGTGAGGATAGTTGTCCGAGTACAGACGAAGCAAACCAGAGGAACCTTCACTTCGCAAATAGTACTGTTATTTTATTTGAGGTCTCCACCATTTACTGGTAACCAAGAAAATAAGAAGCTGTAAAATGGATCGTGTCGGTTGAGTAATTTCATATACACTCTAAAAACAGGTGTGGGTATCGCAGGAGTAAAAACGCCGAGTTACTCTTCAGAGCGTTCTTTTACTTTTGCAAACCATCGTATAGAGTGAAATGCGTTGTTCAATCTATATAAAAGAAGAGAGTGAAATGTGCTTATACTCCACCTCTCTGAAAGGAGAATGGCCATATACTCTTCTGGCATGAGAGAGTAAAACGCAGTTATACTCCTGGTCCTGATGTATATCAATGTGCCGGCAGACCGCGAGCGATGACCACTCATCATTAAGCGCACATGTATGCAGTAGTGAGCACTGCAGTTTTTTGTTGTGGCACCGGAGACGACTAATAAAAATAAAAACGTGCGTTTCCAGCACCTCCCAGTGCCTTTCAGCGGACTGGACGGCACTGGAAATGACTAACATCCGCGTTTTTAGCTTCGGATTTGGGTAGTTAAATCAGTGAATATCCCTCCATTGGGAGTCGGTCATGATCGAAACCACATTGGAATGGTTATTCATTTCTCCGTATTTCAATATTCACCTTTATCGCTACGAACGCCGAACACGGAGTATGCAGCCCTAAGCCTAAAGGTCGGTACAGCTAGAGTGAACTATTACGACTGTGGTCCCAGAACATCAACGAGGATGACCTAAAATATGTTCAAGGAGGTGATGAAAACTGAAGTGTTCAGTGTGCAGTTCAGAAGCACGCTGTTTTCTACACAGAAATGACTAACCACTTAGCCAGTCAATGGGGACACTGCACATATCTTCGGTTACTCCAATTTTTCTTACTGCAAAACGTGCCGGATTTACATTCTGATCCAGAAAAGCACAAAACAACCAAATGAAGTACCTTCTGTTTGGTTGTCGCATATGCGGAGACACTCAAATCTGGATTTCTAAACAAGAAAATGAAGACATATTACCTAGATTACTTATAACATGAACAAAAACGAACGGCGTTGCCGTCTTCCAGTGTGGTGTTCGTTGATAAGAATCGGATGAAACACCGCACTTGTCCGTGGGGATTTATGCGAGAAGTTTATTTCTCTGTGCTTTTTTTAACAGTTGGGTTTTCAAATGAATCTTTGTACTGCGTATCACGCAAACATGTTTACAGGGATTTAATAATGATGCTGTTTCCGCCACCACTTTATCGTGCAAAATACTTGGGACTGTCAGGGCATTATGTCCTAGATCGAGTACTTAAAATGCCGCTGACACCATCGGCAAAAACGTTCTTTTTTATTCAGAGACTTTGCCTGTGAAGACTTGGCTTCGTTCAATAGACATGTTTGTGTCGTCCGTTGCTTGTCTTCTGTGTGATGTGCCAGAAACAATTGGATATATTGTTTTATAAGCTGCAGAGTTACAATCTTATTTTGGGATGAGCTCCAGCGAACTCTTCAGAGAGACTGCGCTAAATTCTCATTCCGTGCGCTATCTCTTGCCAGCGAGTTCTAATGACGTACCATTCGACATGCTTCTTCTCATTGGAATGCATAGCCTATGGAAGACGTGCATGCTGTAGTGATGCAGAACTATCGGTAAATTGACTATCGATAGTATCGATAGTCTTTTTGAAACTATCGATAGTGTAAACAAACTGTCGATAGCGCTACTATCAACAAACTATCGATAGTGCAATCGGTAGTACCAGCGTTACTATTACTATAGCGATATTACTGCCACGCATGTTTATTGCTTTGTTTTGACGTATTCGGGTTTCACCCACAAAGACAGCTAACAAAGTTTGACGCAGACCGCGCCGTAATGTTTGAGAAGCTTCACAATTGTTTGAGATAATTCTGTTAAGATTACGCGCCGGACGCGAACAGTCAAGTTTTATTGGAGAGCTTACGCGAGCACCAGCGGTAACGCTGGAAGGTTTGATGACTGATGTATAAAGGACGACGCGTTCTACCGATGATCAGATTACTCAACGGCTGACGACTGCTTCCGCCGCTTACAGTGCGCAGCATGTATCACTTGTATTTTGAGTTTTACTTTACTGGGCAAAAGTTCGCCCAAATAAAGAGCTCCGTATCTGCAGCAGCAGATACGGAGCTCTTGCTGCAGCATTCTTCACCTTCACAACCACGTGACAATACGATCGATAGTGGTGTGAATATTGATGGTGTTGCTGGTCGACTGTATTGTCAAAATATTTGCGATAGCCTAATACGAGCTTCGCTTAATTTGTGAGCCATTTTTGGCAGATAGATAGATAGATAAAAAACTTTATTTAGGCCCTGAAGAAATCCACCCCCGTTTTATACGGGAAGGATCGCGGGCCGCTCCCACGTAGGGACGGGGAGGCCGAGCCTCACCGTCGTGTCGTGAGCCTTCTGGACAGCCTGGAGTTGTTTTAGTAGGACCGGAAATTGTTGTAATAAAATTGTTCTTCACAGAATTCTTGATGGCTTCTCTGTAAAGAAGGGCACCCCCAGTGGATATGTCTAAAATCATTGCGATCTTGACAGTCCGGACAAAGTGCTGAAATGTCGGAGTAATGACTAACAATGGAAAGGCTAGGGTATGTCCACGTCTGAAGCATGCGAAGAGAGATTGCCTGTGGCCTAGATAACTTTTTGTACGGGAGTGGGAAAGACCTACGGCCCATTTGATAATGTTTGGTGACCTCATTGAAAGTAGTCGAAATGTCCCTAAAATGGAGTCTGGGGGCTGATTCCTCCATCGGAGCCGCGCAAATCCCGGCGCGGTAAGTGAGACCTCGCGCCTTGGAGTGGGCTAGCTCGTTGACAATGGAAAGGCTCCCGACCTTCGAGCCAAGATGAGCAGGGAACCAAGTAATTGTGTGGTGTGTAAGTTCCTTGTGAGCGAGGATTCTAAAAGCTTCCTTGCAGACGCACACAGAAGCGAATGCCCTAGCAGCGGATCTAGAGTCAGTGTAAATATCAGTTCGTTGCGGATCAAGAAGAGCGAGTGCGATGGCCATCTGCTCTGCTTTGTAAGAAGAAGAGGTTCGACCCAATGCTGAGGATAGAATCCGACCCTTAGTATCCATGGATACTACAGCGAAGTGAGCGGAACATGTAAAGGCTTCCTTTCTGCTACAGCTGAAGAGTTCGAGTTTATGATCATGTGTCAGCATAGCACTCGGGTGAAGAACACAATCATGTCAACTTTCTAGCGCTTCAGCCAGCTCCTCCGGCTCCACTATATACCACGCGCGGGGGGTAACCAAATTTATTCTGAAGTAAGTCGGCGCTGTCGATTGTAAACTATCGATAGCACCATCGAATTTTTCACTATCGATAGCGCTATCGATAGTATTTTTCACCATCGATAGTTTGATAGTGACTCAGCTATCGATACTATCGATAGTACCATCGATAGTTCTGCATCACTAGCATGCTGCCGAGAAACGCAGAGCCGATAATTTTCAGCCCACATCATTAGGATGGTCACTCAGTTAAGAGATGTATACGAGCAAATGGAAAGTAAGCCAGAATGGTATACGGCATTGGTGAGGTGCTTATCCTTACCGCTGTTCTAGCGTATAATTGGAAGAGGCCGTTACTTGATGTATTCGCTATAGAGATGATTGCGAATCCTATAGTGCCGTTTGTTCGTCGTTGTGTCGCGATAAGAGCATAATAAACATATTAGATCTATGAATGTATTGAATTGCGTTAAAGTGCTATGTCTATGTTGAATAAATACCATGAAAGAAAGGAAAACAACGTTCCATGTCTGTGTTGAATAAATACCATGAAAAAAAATCTATTGCGGTATTGCGGTAGCGTGTCGGGTTCGTAAGTTGACGTGCGCGCTGTGGTCGTGGGTTCGATTCCTACTGACGCGTCTTTTTTTTCCAACGTTTTCTTTTTCATTTTTTGTCGTAAGGCTCGTTATTTAGTCATAATTATGACTTGGGCATGTATGAAATTGTCAAAAGCAATTTGAAAGCCCTATTTTCGCCGAGTTCTGCCATTTTTTTTCTTGAGGTTTACTACTACTGCCTTCGCAGGGGTCCTGCTACTCTGTTTCTGCAAGAGTGACGTTACTCTGTTAAGGTGGAATACTTTAACCATTTCTGGGAGCATTACTATACTCTGCCTCAAAAAGGGGTGATTTACTCTGGAAAAAAGAGTGAAATGTGGGACAAGAAAATACTCTCCCAAAGAAAGTGCCCGGTACTCTCTTAGTTTTTAGAGTGTCGGTGTTTTCCAAAACAGTATTTCACAAAGTGCGCACAATGAATCATACAAAGTCTTCCCGGTGGGCACACAAAAAGCTCCGCATGCCCAGATTCTGTGCCAGATTTTGGCAATTGTATTTTATAGATATCATTATTTACAGAAAATATTAACTCAGAGGGCCAAATAACAACAGCACTGACGTGGTTTTTTGGCCACGTCAGTGCTGTTGCCCTAACGTATATTGTTCTAATTCTTATATAAGATAACATAGATTGCATTCAGCACTATCATTCCTTTTTGCACTGCTAAACGCGACCATGAATTTCATTTGCAGCACTGTGATTGTTTTCGTCGCCATTGTCATCTTTCTGCCGATGAAAATATCATGGCGGCTTTACGCATGCAGGATTTAGAAGGTCAGCCGAAGGAGACGTGAAAAGGTGCATCTGTTGAATACAATGGCAGTTGTTTGGAATCGATATTTCAACCTCCCTAAGATATGCGGACGTTCTAATTTTAGCGATGTTTGCCGAGCACGCGCCGCTTACGAGGATACCTACGCCAAAATCACGGGGTGATGCGCATGTATGTTCCAAATTGGCTAGGTAGATTTCACAACGAAGGATTGGCTATACATATAGAGCTGTACCTAAGAAGGGCGGCTTGCGGGGCTCCTTGGCCTGGAATTATTACTGCAAGAAACTAGCACAAGAAAGTACACATGCATAAGAAAGAAAGGCATAGACATGAACTTGCCCATGACGAAGGGCATGCTTTGAGGCAGTACCTCCCACGTGTCAAAAAATGGTTCGCTGCCTTTTGATCCAGCCCACTCTAAGGTCATCGAAAGGGATATCGCAATGCAGTGCCTGGATGCGGCACACCGAATATCGTGCCGGCATCACCATCATCATCATCATAATCATCATCATCATCCTGTCTACGCCCACTGCAGGGCAAAGGCCGCCAATCAACCCGGTCCTGTGCTTTCTGCTGCCGTGCCGGCATACAATGTAGCATTTCTTCGGTGATCGGATTGGCAGTAGGATTCCCTGAGGAGCTTGTTAGTGCAGTGGCAGAATCGCTCCTACAGAATCTGAAGACCAGAGCCGGAGCGGGAAGGGCAGAGGCCCAGCCACAGACTGCGAGACCACTGGCCATGCCCTATTTACATAAGGTCTCGCACAACTTGATGAGTGTTCATGGTCCCTAAAAGTTTCTAGGCTCTACCCTTCTATTTTTTGATGGCACCAAACGAGGTTGCAAAAGCCGGCGTGAACGCTCTTTCACTGAGTAGGTGAGTGGAATTGTGTACTTCGTATCTTTGACGTAGGGGAAAGTGGGAAGCCGAACGCTGCGTTAGCGACCGGCTCAGAGAGCATGCGCTAGGAGCTAAGAAAAAAAGATGACAGATATGCCCATTCAGTTTGCCATATCAGAGCAGGGGCTTGCAAGGCACGTTTCATAGCGAAGGTGCATACCTCCACTCCGGAATGGTTTCGTCTCCGTGGACTAAAAAAGAAACGCCAGGCCCATAAACCACGAATAGATGTTCACGCTCGCGTTCTCCTCTGCTAGCAGATACGCACGTTCCTTGTGTTTTCGCCTCGAACGCTGAGGAAGGGCATTCGCATAGGGTTTATTACTATGCGCTAGTGTCTATGTGGGCTTCTTTAGCGGCGCTTGAGCCACCACGGGAATGATGGGAAATGCAGGCTTCGGAATCGGGACTCTTGTTTGTCGAGTGTAAAACAAAGTGATATGAAGTTATTGTCAATTGAAACTTGTTTCATTCTTTTGTGCGTTATGCATAATGCGAAAAGTTTGCGTGACCGTGAGATTGGAGTGAAACCTGGACAATTTCAACCACCAGGGTGTCCATAGCTCTACAATTGTGTTCCAGATTTGGCATCACGATATAATGAATTATTTTTTTTTACAACACAAGCACCATCAGCCTCATCAGGCGGGTCGTCAACCAGCGCAGTGTTCTTGGAGATGACAGCCTGGTGAGGCTCATCCACGTGTTTCTACTGTCCCACGTTACGTACGTCGCGGTCATGCATGTCTGGCAGAGAGCTGAGCGGGATAAACTAAACGTAATGATCCGGAGGGGCATCAGGAGCGCTCTTCTGCTCCCGAACTACACGCAAACGGAACAGCTCCTCCAGCTGGGAGTGCACAATACGCTTGAGAAAATTGCGGAAGCACAGAAAAGGGCACAGGTCATCAGATTCTCGGGCACGAAGGCTGAGAGGCGACTCGTAACAGACATGACGTATCTCGCCTACCATGATGGACCAGAATTACCGGGGCCTTTCAAGAAACCAACGCGAACAAAAAGATCTTTCCTCTCATTCCGCGTAATATGCACCCGCAGCTAAACGTGGGGCGGGGGGGGGGGGGGGGGGGAGACGGGCTAGGGTGGTGGCGATCCTCTGCAGAGCAGCAGAAATCCCTGGGCGAGCTGCTTTGTCGACGCGGCTAAGTACGGAAACAGCAACAGACACGCGGTGGTATCGGTCGACCAGGCTGGTTCGGTCATCAACGCCTCATCATTCGAATGTTCCTCCTCTAGCGCTGCCGAGTAGGTGGCCATCGCCACCGCCCTCTTCGATGAGATGCGTGCGAAAGTATTCAGTGACTCTCGGGCAGCCGTCCGAGCCTCTGCCGTCGGCGCCATCTCCAAGGAAGCACGCAGTTTCCTCGATGACAAAAACATCTGTAGTCACACATTAACGTCATTTTCTGCTCAGATGGACCATTTGACGGAGGCCCCACCAACCTCAACGAGCTGACCCACTCAAAGGCGCGGGGTCTGACGTTCCGAGCCCATGGAGGTTCTGCCCAGCTCACGACGTTAGAGAATAGAAACCAGCGAACCACGTACAATGACATTTTACTGCACTTCTACCTTGGCAGCAGAATCTGCCCCTCTCCTTACAGAAAATTACACAGAGCCCAGACAAAGACACTTAGGCTCTTGCAGACAGGTTCCTACCCAAATTCGGTTTGTTTCCCGAAATTTGTCCGGATACACACTAGCAGCTCGGACCCATTGCGGGGAGGTAGCTAATTTAGAGCACATGCTTTGGCGATGCACTTCGTTACAGGGCAGCGATCAAGCCATCCAAGCCAAGCGGCCTTTGCCCTGCAGTGGGCCTAGTCAAGCTGGTGACTAAGAACGTCGTAAAATAGCTCAGCATCGTTGCAGCTAATGAAGCAATGCTTAACAGCTTCTCGAAGATGACAGACACAATGATATTAGATTACAACGGTATATCTTTCCTGCTTGATCAAGCTTTCAGAGGCAGTGGTTTGCGTGCCTTTTGTAGAAAAATATCTTCGAGTATGAAAAAATAGCCATTTTCTGTACAAGCGCAAGCTCGTCATGTCGAGATAGTCAAATATATAATGAGCAGAAAAATGAAAGTGAAAATTCATATCTAATATATCTTTGTGTACATTTTTACATGAGCCACAAAATAAATATTCATTTCAGATTCTGACTGCTAATTAGCGCTTTCATTCACAGACATTACTTATGAATCCCTGCAAAGAGGGACGCGAGAAAGTATTAGTGGACACTAGACTTGCCAACACATTGGCGAGATTTATCTACAAGAAATTTCGAAGCAACGAACAAGCGAAGTTCTCGAGGACGTGAGGCACTTAACTGTCTATAAGTTGCACCGATCCAAGATAACCAGACATGGGTTTTATGAAAACACTGTCTCCCTTCATCGTCTCATTAGTTCATACTTCAACTTAAAGCGCAAAGAAACGGGGACACAAGAAAGAAGGACAGGACGCGCACTTCATTAAACTAAAGTTTATTTTAGGTTGCAGGAGAGAGAGAGGGGGGGGGACATTATTTTTGTCTATGCTGGGGTCGACTATGGTGGGGGCCGGGAAACTAGCCCTACCGGAGCCCCATTTCCTCAGGCGGAGGCCAGACCTTGGGTCTTGGCGGCGTCTTCTGCCAGCCCAGCTGCCCAGAGTTGGTCATCCGGGCACACGCTGAGCAGCGTAGCCTCTCATTGCTCGGGCGTGGTTATCGAAAATCTAGGCTTGGTGCTGTGGTTTATGGTGTAGGTCACTGCGGGACATGCCCAGATAAAGTGGTCGAGATTTGCGCGAGCCTTCCCGCAAGCTTTGCACTGTGGTTGCAGGAGGGTAATAGTTCGGAGTCATATGGATGCGTTGTGATGGTGGTACAAAACAAATGTAAAAGCAGAACGCTTTTATGAGCGGGTCGCCAAACATTTTACAGCGAAAGCTGTTATGAGATCATTTCACCGGCCGTTTTTGGTGCCGTAGTTGTCCGCCGCCGCCGCCGCCGCCGGTGTCCGTAACCAGTATCGCTCGAAATAAGAAAAAAAACTAAATAAGAAAAAAATTCCAGGATGCAACGAGGTTCGAACCTGGGCCCTCTGCGTGGGAGCCCAGTATTCAACCTCTGAGCCATGCCGGTGCTTGAAACTGATTTGCAAAAAGGTCCTATACAGGCTTCATGTCGGGAAGGAACCCCATTAGCATATGCAATATAGCGTGGTAAAAGAGTAGAATAAGCACCAATAGTCGCACAACGCGAATTCTGTAACCAGGCGTCACACAATGCGAATTGCGCAACGAGTAGGTTGTTGAATGCTTCCAACCCATTACAAAGAGCTCTGCCATAATTCTTCATCGTCATCACGCACATCATCAACAAAGTGCGCATAATGCCTTATATGCGTTTAGCAGGTACCACGGCTGTCTGTAGAATGACGAAAAATGGCACAGTGCCTACTGCCCTACTTCTCAAAAATTACAATGATTTATAGCGTAGTGGGTTCCTCGCAAGTGCACTTCTGTTGGTTGGCAAGGAAGCCCATAAGGCTCCCATGATCCATTTCCTCAGGGTCTCAATAAAGTCAATTCTCTCTCTCTCTCTCTCGCTCTACGTTTCTCCGGTTAAAGTGTGTTATAAAGCGTGGTGGGACAGTTAAATAACCACCGGGCGTCACACAATATGCATTACGTAACTAGTGGGTCGTTTAAAGCTTCCAACCCATTACAAAGGGCGCAACCATAATTATTCATCGTCATCAACCGTCGCATCAACAAACTGCACATAATCGCTTACATATGGTACCTCGCTTCTCCGCAGAACAACGAATAATGTCGTGCTGGGTGCTTCCCAACTTCCCAAAAATTACGCTTTGTTGCGTAGTGGGTACGTTGCTAATGTACCTGTATTAGTAGCCACAGGAGAGTTTATAACGGGCTCTAGAAATGCCGCTCTTCCAGCTTTCGCTGTGACTGTGCTGCGCTTTCCGCGCAGGCCTGGCGTATTTTTTCATGGTCGTAGAATAAAACGCCTCTCTAGGACATGTAAAGCCAACTTAGAACACTGCACACATCTAGAGGATTGGAATTAATTGCTAGAAACGCTAGCAAGTAGGTGAAAGACGCCATGCCGGTTGCACCTAAAAACAAGGTTCTACGGAAGGCCGAAACGCCGAGCAAGCGACGGAAGCACAAGTCCGTGATGCAGGACGTTATCGCAAAGATTGCACTACATGCCGCAACGCACCATTATACGTCGACAAAACAGCACGTGATCAGTAGCACACACTTGCGCATCACTTAGAAAACTTCCAGAGGATGTTCTGCGTCGACTTCTTATTCTTCTCGCAGTTTGTGCTCAGTAAGATACTGGAAATGCTTATATTTGTTTTTACGCTTGTCCAGGCGCGATGGAAATCGTAATGTGCTTTGCTTTGCTTCGTTTGGTTACAGTGCAGCTGTTAGCGGTACGCTGGTCGGAATTCTCGATGTCGCGCACCGTTGTCCTCCGGGAGAACAAAATGCTGGCTTATGTCGGAAATAATGCAGTACTGGGCGCACGCGTGGCCCGGAACTGACCTCATTCCTAATACAATTAGGTAGAAGCTGAAGCTTAAGCTCGTTGTGCGCGCGCTTCGAAACGGCCATGCATAATTACGTGTCATATCTTGACACCCGCAGACTTGTACTCAGTGTATCGATACCGGACATTATGCAAAACGAAGGACAACGAAGAAGTACTAGACACACCTGATACATAAAGCAGTGCGTGCATAGGGGGCATGCGGTGTGCTGGTACCGCTTGCCAGTTTTCGGCGTGTGACGTCAGAACAAATAGCGGGGCGACAACTGTGTGCGCCAAAACTTCTTTGCAGACTAGTTGGCTCATACTTGTAAACTCGACTTGCTGCGCAACCAGCAGGAAAGAAGGAGGGAGACAGGAAAGAGCGCAGACTACCAACTGTTTATTCTCAGTTCACGAAGCCAATATATAGGCATGCCACCCTGCGCCATCACGATGCGCACAACACCAAGATTCAATTACAACACTGTACCGCGGACAGAGCTGTGAAAAAACACCTCATTTTTACCGAGCGCCACGTTTTTTTTTTGTTGTCACATAATCACAGGGTGTGATTTATCTACTTTTATCTCGTTATTATTTAATCTATTTGCAACTCTAAGATGGCGCGGACAACACATGAAAAGCCACAGTGAAAATTGTAAAGGCCATGGAAAATGACTAAAACTATAAAACAACACTGTTCATATGATTCAAAGCCATCTACAAAAGAGCAACAACGATGAAACACACCAATGAGGCAAAACACCAAGATTCGCAACTTAAAACCGTCTAAAAACTTTACAAAGCGTCATACGGGAAACAAAATAGGCGAAAAGAGTGCACAGCAGCTAACCCTCATCAAAAGGTTAACAAAAGAAAACCTTTCCAAAGTGTTACCCCCAAAATTAAATATGGCCATTTAAGAACACTATTTCCTTATCCGAAAGCTACCTTGACCACGTGATGTTTCCCGGAGTGTATATTATCGACCGGTACAATAAAGAGGGGAGTTTTCCTTTCGTCACCTAGAGCGCAGCTCGGCGACTGGTTATTGCGACACGCATACGCGTCGCGCTCGTATGCAGTGTCACGACATGGTGTCAGAAGTGTGGACTGATCAACTATCACGCTGAGGCCGTGGATGGCATCATTCACACAAAATGGCAGACAAGTGCACAACGGTAATCCCGGGGCTCCAGGAGCCACCACCGCTGGACTTCGACAAAACGTCGGAGTGGCCGGCGTGGATCGACCACTTCGATGACTACCGCTTCGCCACCGCTCTCAATGAACGTTCGGGAGAGGCCCAGGTACGCACACTACTTTACACAATGGGCCGCCAAGCCCGCGAAGTCTTTGCTACATTTGGGCTGACCGGCGAAGAAGCAAAAAGTTATGATGTCAAGCAAAAGTTCGACAGTCACTTCGTCAAAGAAAGGTACATTGTTTATGAAAGTGCCGCTTTCACAGATGCCAGCAACGGCCAGAATAATCGGTGGATCAGTTCGCAACCGCACTTCACGTGCTGGCGGACCGCTGCGACATCGAGGATATGAAGGAGAGACTCATCCGAGACCGGTTTGTCGTCTTTGTCGAGACCGGTTTGTGTGAAGTGTAAGACAGTGCTTCATATGTATATAAATTTTCTTGGCCGCCGCCGGGTGACTAGGTGGTCACGGAGCACGGCTGTTGACCTGAAAGACGCCTGTTCGATCTCGACTTGGCGGTCACATTTCGATGGAGGCGAAATGTTAGAGGCCCTCTAATCGTGCAGTGTTAATACACGTTATTGAACGCATGGTGGTCAATATTTTTCGGAGCCCTCCCCTAAGGCGTGCCTTTTGTCTGAGTCGCTTTGGGAAGTTAAATTCCATTAACCACAATTTTTCTAGTATAGGCGTTCGCAAACATCGCTCTTCTTGCAACACGTGTGCAAAACTGTTGAGACAACAACAGAAGTATAGACAACGAGCATCATGCTACGTATATCTCGGGCAAGTTCCGTTCATGATGTTTGCAGCGTGCATGCGTCAAACTGGGTTAAAATCAAAAGTTCCTGCGCAAGACGCCGAACGCAGGCGTCAAAGCAGGCAAGACGCAGCAACTCTCAACCAAGGAAGCGAGCGCAAGCGCCAACAGCACCAAAATACTGAATTCATCGTGCGATACCATTTGACATTATGGTCAACTGTTTCTTGGACCGATCATGTCAGCAGCGATGAGTCTGAGTTTTTTTTTTTAGAGTACTTACACCAGCTGTTTATACTATTTATTGCTGGACTACTGTTTTCCCCTTCCTTCGCATTTTCCCTTTTTTTCTTGTTTCATTATAGTCATTCTGTGTTGCTTAGCCGATGACTGACCAGTGTATCCCCATTGATGTGGACCTTTACCAAGAGGCATGCAGCGTTTTCTTCCTTTAGCCACATCTCTGGGTCTGTTCTAAATATGCGTTAGAAAAGTGAAACTCAGTCTTTGAGCTCAACTTATAGTCCGAGTTTGAAATTATTCAAATAAGCAAGAGAAGTCTTAAAGCAACAGCAAGTGACATTTATTTTGAATAAATTTGTTACGAGAAGTTAGTTGATTCCACTGAAGCAATTATGGCGAAGCTGCATGGCTCGTACTTGCATAGTTTTTTTTTTTTGTTAGTAACCTTCAGACAGCACATCCCCTACGCAGCCAACACGTACACATCGCGCTTATCGACACATGACACGAGTCCCGGCGTGCCCTCCGCAGGAAGCTAAAACGCCCCGCGCGAAACCGTGGCTCCCGTCTTATCTCGAACGCCATGCCGCGGAACCACACTTTCCCATACAGACATGAATAGCAAGTACCGAGCGGTTCTGGTATAACATTTTCTCTTGTGTCTGCTTCGGCATAAACAACAACGCAATGTGTGCGATATTTTCTGTTGTTTTGTTACATATTTTAGTGTAAATTCGTGCTCGAATGTTCTTTATAAGTGCGTATTTAACGATACGCCTTTTTGCGGCGCGATTTTTTTTATTGCAAGTGGCCTTTAAGCACCAAGGGAGAAGTTATCACAGCAATGTGACAGATGAAGTATCCGGATGAAGCGAAAAGAGACAACCCACATCCTACATGGCAGTTGTGCTTGTGTGCTATTTCGAGAATAAGTGACTTCGGGATGGTAAGGTATATTGTCGTGCATTTTAATGCACTTTTTTTGCAAACAAATCCACTTCGTCTTTTGATTTCCAGCCACGTGCAAATATTCTTGCTCACAATGTACTATGCTCATGTGTTATTCGCTCGAATACTTAAACGCTAGTGATGCCGCAGGGTTACTTGCCAGCATTGCCGATCTGGTGGTTTCCACTGCAGACCTTACATTACACAATACTATAGAAATAAACAATACGATAGAAGTGAACAATACGATACCTTGTCCTAAAATGCTTGAAATCAAACGCGTTGGACATTATGCAACCTTGTTACTTAACAGATTATGCGTTCAATAAATGTGTGCCGTCGAGTAGCCGAAGCGTCTATTGTAGGGTGAAACCAGGATGAAGAAGGGTGTTATCGTCCTCTGAATTGCTTATCAACCGCTACCTATAACTTTCTGCCAGTGCAAAGTCTCATATTGCCATCCACAGCTACTAAGTATGAGCAAGTTTTCTTGCTTCAACATTCTACTCGTGTTTGCTGCCTTCGCCTTTCTTCTGTACATACCAGAAAAGGGAGGAAATCCAGTAGCGCTTGCATTTCCGAGCCCTGCGCCCTATCCAAGTGGTAGGCAAGGGGGACAAAACCGGCCACTGCCTGGAGGCAGGTACCAGCAGGGGCAACGGCAAGGGCCGGGTGGAGCACACCTAGTGAGGAATCAAGGAGGAGGACAACACCCACGTCCTACACCAGGGCCGAGGGTTCGAAACCACGGTGGATAAAACAAAAACAGCTATTGCAGTTGAACTATAAGGTACGTGAAATGTTCTTATTCTTGGTCAGCATAGCGAATACCGCATGTCAATTTCGAAATAACTTCTGCAATGGCCGGCTGCACATAGCCATAGTCTTCGCCTAAATGGGTTTACTTGGCCCTAACGTCAAAATAATTTAAATAATTTATTCCACAACCTGCACCTTTCTTTAAATTCTATGACACACGCAGCAAATAAATAATTACGTGTTGGCGCGAAGCAATATATACTAAATACCGCATAAGTAACGTGGGGCGTACAACATTTAGACCCATTGGCGAAATTATTCGCGTAGTGCATTGCATGAACAGATTTAATGGTGCGGGGGTATTGGCAAGCTGTTAAATGCATAGTACGTCTATATATTCGCCAATGTTTGGAATCATCCACCATTCCGCTCTTCATGCCATTCTTTCATTCTTCAGTTTCCGAACCTTATCTCTTTCCAGTTGGTATGCAGGTGCACATGGTTTGGTTTGGTCATTCCCTAAAGGTTATTTTGGTTATTACTAAAGTCAAGCTTTAGTTGGAATGCCTCTGAGATATTTTTTTGATCATATGCTCATGCATGTATAACGCACACCATCGAGCACGTCTTTTTTTTCCAATGACATGATGTTTTACAAATGCTACACAGTCTCTTTATTTCTAAACTATACGGCACACAAAGCCAGTAATATGCAGCCAGTAATACGCTCTCGCTCTCTTACTCTTTCAGCTAAATCTCACGAGGAAGAGGGATGACGATCACCACGAAAGCTCACAAGGCAGCAGGGAAAACACAAAGCACATTTTTATGGCAGTCATGCAGTCTTTCTTGTTTCTAGCCGTTGTTTTAAAATAAAGCTCGGTTTATTCGTATTTAATGCTTTGTATTTATTTACTTGATATAAAGTGTCTTAATCTAAGCAGGAAGAGAGAGAGACATAAATATGGTGCGGAAAGGCAGAAAAGGTAACTGGACGATAAATATTCGGTTTGCTACCCTGCACTGAAGAAGGGGTAAGAGGAGACCGAAAAGTAAGGGAGAGAGGAATGAGATAGAGAGGGAGGGAAGGAAAACGCGCACATACACAGCAGTGTCACAATCGCTCAACGAGGCGGGTCGCTCGCAGAAACTTCAAGAGCGCCTTAGTTGCATTCTGGCGTGATGCTCGGTCTTTCCGGCATACCAAGATTGACTGCACAGAAAGTGGCTGGTCGTCGAGGCGTTCAAACACTGCTGAGAGGGACTGTCTCTCAGAGCTGCGCTGACGGCAGTGAAATAAAATATGTTCAATGGTTTCGTCATTGCCGCAATGGTCACACGCAGCACTATCTGTCATTCCGATGCAGCTAGCAATGACGTTCGTAAAGACACCCCAAGCCAAATGCGGCAGAGAACGGTCGTCTCGCATCGGGGTAGGCCAGATGGAGTAGTGAGCTGTATGCACGGATCCACGTCGGGAAGACGGGTGTGGAGAAAACTGGACGTGTTCCATATAAATCTTTGCTGCTGCGCGTCGCTTCTTGATAGTGGAATAGCTTCCATCTCGCCATTTTCGTGAGCACTCTTAGCTGCATCGTCGACATGCTCGTTACCGATGATGCTGCAGTGGCCTGGCAACCACTGAAAAGTTACATGATGCCCTTTGTCTATTAGTTGATGGCACAGTTGGGGGTAGAACTTACTCGAAGGCTACAGAAAAAAAGACGCAGCTCCCGCTTATTGAAAACAAGGATGATGGCTTGCACCGAATCTAACAGAGAGCTCCGGAACAAACAAATAAATGGTGTTCTCTCTCCTCACTTTCTTTATTACTGTTTAAATTGTTGCCCTGCATGGTACTCGTACAAGAGACTTCTGCGAATGTCTGTAACGCCTTGTCATTACCTATGCTTTTTCATAGCTAATTCTGCCAAATGATTTATTGTTTCTACACGAATGTAGAACATATATAGTTAACCTGCCTTCTCTGAATCTGCAATAGTTAAAGATCAAGCGTCGTTCTTTTCGCTTAAGAAAATAGCGAAGGCGATCTCCATTCATAAAACTTTTCCATACACAAGTCTTGAATGCTGCTGGCCTGCAGCTCGTTACGAATGGTAGGCCATTTTCATGTTTTATTAAATGTGTAATGATAGTTCTTGTATTTCGCTGCAGTTTCTGGAAACGTTTCGGGCATTGCGGCATGCTACATAGATACATAGCCCTAAATCGATAGGCGCGAATAAAGGCAATGTGAGATTATAGGAGACAGGACGTGGCACTTGTCCGTCTTCTTCATGTTGTGAGTCCATTTACTCTGAGTAGCGTTAAAGAGCCCATGTCGCAAAAATTCCGGTGTCTGTGCCGGAGTCGGCATCGTTGGTTGTGAGCGAAAAAGCATGCTTGTCCATGACCTAAAAATAGCCATGAATGCAAATAAAAAAACCTGATGTACCCAGGGTGGAATCGAATCCACGCCTTCGGCGTGGCAAGCAGGTGTTCTACCACAGAACCACGCCAACGCTTGGAAGTGCACTGAAAGTAAGTTTCAGCTTAACAAACATGCGCACCCTGTGTACAGGCGTCACAGTGAGAGATGCAATATTGCAGTAAAACTTCGTACAAACGTACATTTCCATCGGGCGTCACACCATGTGAATTGCCTAAGGAGTTGGTGGTTTAAAGCCGGCCACCCATTACAAAAGGCACATAAATTACTGCGTGTATTCCCTTACGAACACGAAGTGGGTGCATCGCAACTTCGAAAAAGCATCACGCGCGTAATTGCGGCTGCATGGTTTAAAGCAAGCCACCAATTACAAAGCCCACGCACAGAAGTGCGCGAATTCGCTTAAACAGAAGTAGTTGGTTCCCTGTAGTTATATAAGTGATGTTGAACCGTTACATTTACTATAGGTATGTTTCATATGCGCGTGCGTGTACGTGCGTTCGCGTGCGTGTGTGCATGTGTGGGGGGAGGGGGGTGCTGGCTGGCTGGCTGGGCGACTGAACATAATGACAAGCGAACAGAGTACGATGAGGAAGGGGCCTGATACCGCTATCGCGTTCAACTCTTAAAGGCGAAGCTTTAGCATCTCCCAATTTTAAATGCGAAGCGCTTCTTAGCGAACCTTTGGCACTTTGAGCGCTTTTATCTATCTATCTATCTATCTATCTATCTATCTATCTATCAAGCCGCCAAGCCGCCTACGTCTGGGTGCTCTCATGATCGCCTCCTTACCTTGGTATAGACCAAAATTGGCATGAGAGGGTAACACAATTTCACGAATATGACTGTCTGGTCATGACATGAATAACATGAAATGCCTGTCGCGTACGTCGTAAACCCTTTCCTCTAGATACGTACGTGTGGCACATACCCCTTTACCACGGGCCGCAGTGTACGGGTGTGTGCCACAGGTGATTGGCAGTTTATATATAGCCAGGAACGGCGAGAACAGACATTGGTAACATAAATGCGAGGACGCTAAGAAAAACCGATATCGGCAGCGTTGACCCGACGAATGGAAATAAAAATTGGAACCACAGCAGGAATCGAACCCAAGCATTCTGCGTGGCAATCAGGTATTGTACCGCAGAGCCACGCCAGGTCCATAAACTGGTTTGGAAAAACAGCCTATGCAGGCGTAATGTTGGTGCAACGTCAAATGTGCTTGTGATGGTGGCTATCTAATTTTACAAGAAAGCAATATACAGTACACATGTATTCCTACGATACAGGCGTCATATCAGATTAACGTCTGTGGTTCCAGCGTTGGCTCCGCTCTTCTATCAGTCTAATAAACATTACATTTGTAATCCTATGATTCAGCAAGCTATATTGAAGCATTGCTCGACCCCGGAGACATACATTAATGAAAGTTACGTATGATATTCCCATCATCGCACCGTAAAGTGCACTTAGTACGCCAGAACGACGCAATGTCATCGTCATTTCTTACAAGGCTGGGCGATGGCCTCATGCTGACCGATGATGATGACAGATTGATTGACAGCCGCTTTCCAGACTACGCTACGTAGGTCACATACGCGCAGGTAGTCTACGAATATCACAAGCGCCGTCCACTGATGTTGGTCTACGTAGAACTATCCAGGCTTACCAGTCTCGACGGTCTTTAACTCACCAACGTGAAGGATGACTTGAGGTTCTGACATGTCGCCGGCTCTATCGACGGACAACTTGTCGACGAAATGACCGAGGCATCCACGATTTCAAACAGCTGTTCTATACCTCATACTTTACTACACATGGATCCCTCGCCACCGCGATCACGACCGGATCCGACAACAAGTCATGATCAGCTGCTGGTGCAGACTGATCACGGCGACGAAACGTTGATCAAGAACTGTCAAGAACCTCTTCCACACACGCACAGGGGTTCGTGAAACGTGCATGCGTTCTCCATCATAAGGGACAAGTATAAGGACTACATATCAGATTAGCGCTTCTGGTCTCGGTAATACCTTGCCGTTGGTAGCGTTACCCAACTGTAAACAACTGCTTCGATCACGTGCTCGTGATCGTGAAGATCACGTGCTACGTGACGCCAGAAAGGCAGAAAAAAGAGTGTTCCACACTCGCCGCCATGGCTGCGATTGGCGCTGACTAACACTCGAAGGTTTAAAATGCACATATATACCCCTTGAAGTGGACGGGAGGATGACCGCCGCCGTAGCTCAGTGGTAGAGCATCGGACGCGTTATTCGAAGGTCGCAGGTTTGGTCCCTGCCGGCGGCAAGTCATATTTTCGTCCACTTTACTTTCTTCACATTTATATTCTAAATACTACAGATAACACCCCCTATACTTTCCTTGGCGTTATTGTCTGTTAGTTCTCATTAATATTGTGTCTAACAAAGAAAACGAGCCCTTAAGAGTCATCTTCTTTCCTTCATTCATAGCAAGGGTCTCGTTCTGGCAGACTTGATGCCTTCAGGTAGTATGCGAGGGATTATTGGTCAGCTGCCAGCTCGTAAAAAGATCACGTGCTACGTGACGCCAGAAAGGCAGAAAAAAGAGTGTTCCACACTCGCCGCCATGGCTGCGATTGGCGCTGACTAACACTCGAAGGTTTAAAATGCACATATATACCCCTTGAAGTGGACGGGAGGATGACCGCCGCCGTAGCTCAGTGGTAGAGCATCGGACGCGTTATTCGAAGGTCGCAGGTTTGGTCCCTGCCGGCGGCAAGTCATATTTTCGTCCACTTTACTTTCTTCACATTTATATTCTAAATACTACAGATAACACCCCCTATACTTTCCTTGGCGTTATTGTCTGTTAGTTCTCATTAATATTGTGTCTAACAAAGAAAACGAGCCCTTAAGAGTCATCTTCTTTCCTTTACGTAGCAGAGTTGCGCATCTGTCTTCCAACGCCGCTAGCAAACATGCATTGCGGAGAAGCTGCCGCTTGGGCCAATTTTTTTTTTATTTCTTGACGCCTCCACTGCAGCGAACTGAATTAACACTAGCCATCTACAGCCAATGTTTATCGCCGGTCTTCGACACGCCAGACAGGTTAATCGGCTACACGGTAGGCATGTCGCCTCCAAAAACGAAGTGCGACTTCACCGCATAGCTGTGCTTGCTAGCCGGACCTATGCGCTACCCTGCTACTTAAAGGCAGCATATACAGTGATTCTATACGAGACTAAAGTCCCTAAACGAGACTGATCCACCAATAGGGACGCGCAGACCTCATCACCTTTACCTCGCTGGAGGACTCTGGCGAAAAGAAAAACTATGCCACTGCCTTTAGTTTTGTTCGGATGGCTTAGTGGTAGTAGTATCAGTTTGAGAAGCGGCGTTCAGCAAATGTTCATTGCTTATCACCCCCCATCAGGAGATACTCATGAATTCCTCTGTTTTATAACTTCAGTTTTTGAATATGCGTCCTGAAGAAAACGGCCTGTTGTCCTTGTTGGTAATCTTAATATAGATTTGCTATTGCTCACCCCACAAATTAGACAATTTTTGGATGTAATCGAGTCATTTTCGTGCGCGAACATAAATGGATTGCCTACTAGAATAACAACAGAAAATGAAACTCTGCTAGATTTATGTATAACTAATTATGATAGAAGCGACGTCAGTGGTGGTGTGCTAAATGAACTGAGCGATCACTTGACAATATTTAGTTTTTTTCTAGCAGCAAAGATACAAAAAATAGTGTTCACGATGCTCCTGTTACATATCGCTCATTTATTACCATTGCCTTGTCGACATTTGAAGCTAGGACTGAGAGTATTGACTGGAATGTTGCCACCAGTCAGCGAAGCCCTAGTATATCGTACGACCTATTCCTGCAAGACCTGTTTTAATGCTGCCTTCCCACTTCAGTACTATAGAAGGCACGGTAAGTCCAGAAAACCATGGAATAATACAGGCCTTTAAAGTAATGTTAGGGAACGAGATAAACTAGACCATAAGTTCATCAGACTAAAAGACATATCTCTATTACATGAATACGAAAAAGTTCGTAAGAAATTAAACTCAGATGAGAGTCCATATTCGGTATTATCAGGCAAGATTTGCAGAGTTGTCTTGCACTCCCAGGAAAGCTTGAAACTCGTTACGTAGGCTCATAGGGAGAATAAAGTTTTGTCTTCCTACAGTACTAACAATTGCTGGTGTTGAGTTCAGTGAAGCCTGTCTAGCGGAAAAATTCAATAATCACTGTTTAACTTCAGGTGCAGCTGGTCAGACAAGTGACGCAGCAAACGACTGCGAAAAATACATGTGTTCTTCCACCTCGAGTTCTATTTTGTTGACTCCATGTAGTGAACTAGAAATAGCTAAATACCTGACGTCGTTAAATAAAAATACTGCCTCTAGTTATGATGATATTAAAGCGGAACCAATTAAAGATGTCGCTAAATTGCTATGTCGCCCACTGCAGCATGTTTGCAATCAAGCTTTCGCCCCGGGCACTTTTCCCGAAGTCATGAAGATAGCTGCCGTAGTAGTCATCCACAAAGGTGGCTCTCACGATGACTTGAACAACTACTGGCCTATATCTGTGCTACCTCTACCTCTATATCTGCGCTCCCTCTCACCACGTCTCAAGAAAACTACAAACAATGTCTTTGGAGTTGACTTAGAGCTTGCATGCATCATAACATCACGCTTTCGACCACAAGAATCGTGTTGTTCAAATGCAGTCTGCCCCTGAAACAATAATTAAGAAGAGCAGGTGATTGACAGATATGCTTAACTATGAGTTGCGCCATTTGTGTAAGACAAGTATCCTCTCTTGATCCAATTACGCTCATGTTTGGGCATTACAAATTGCATCTCTCGGAAAACAGCGTTCCGGCTCTTGATAGGCACTGTTGGTAATATTGTATTTGTGCACATACATACACCTGCATTTACTGCGGGGGCTCCTGATAATGTCATTCAGCATTCGTATGTAATGTGAAAATATATACACGTACCAGCCAGCTACTTATTATGCGATGATTTCAGACATTTCTTTGGGTTTTGCGAGAAGTAGGTAAAATTGACTTAACGCGGCGTATGGGGAACGGTTTGTATATCTATTTTGCCGATATATTCTTCGCACACAACATTTCCGCCTTCAGTAGCTGCCCTTAACCCATTCCTACTCCTGGAATTGCCGGGCAGTTCAATTCCATTCCTGCAATTCCTCAACGTGTGAAAGGCATCCTGATAGTTTTATTGAGTTAAGAGTGAACGCCCCATAAAGCTGATGCCATCAGATGCATTAAGAACTGCAAAAATGTGCAAAACACGTTACCAAGGTCGAGAGATAGAAGCTTGGTGCAGTACAACTGGTACATCCACCCTACTAATTCCCATAGGGGCAGTTCCCCCGCTACCTACAGTATTTGCATGATCAGCGTGTTTCAACGAATGGTGATGTTTTAGTATTGTTTAAGTTCAAATGTATTAATGCTAAAATGACGACGTAGCGTATTTTTATGCTGCCAAAAGTAGTGTTGAAGAAGCCGAAGCAGTTTTGCCACGCGTCTGGAACGGTCGTGAATATGGAGAAAACTAAGATTTGGTTAAGGGGGAACAAAACTCTCTAGATCTGCTGGCATTAGTTGGAACAGTGCACCGCTCGGGCACTTTGTGCCTTTGCATCGAATACAGAACACTGCGCCGCACTGCTCGTCAGCACTCACACTTGTCCAGCGCGCCTTGCAAGCATGGATGGGGTGAGGAGAACTTTCTGTGCTCGCTTGTGCGCAAGTATGCAATGTCTTCCGCCGCCGTAGTTCCGCACGACGGATACCAACAGCATATGGCCTCGTTTACGCGAAGAATAGAGACAGACTTCGGAGCAACACAGTTTACATAAGGACAGAATTGTAGTAGGCGCGTTACTTATAAATGTAGCGTGCTTGTAATCAGCCAAGCCATTTTAAACATACTGCGTTATTGTTAATTCGAGGTTCTGTCTTCCTAATGTTTGAAGTTTGAAAAAGAGAGCGTGGACGAAGACGCGCTCTATTTACGGAAAAAGACGTAATTTCATTCCCATTCCTCCAAGCGTTGTCCCCATTCAATTCCCATTCCATTCCGGGGTCGCGAAGATGTGGAATGATTCCGGAATCATTCCAACTCCGGAGTGGAAATTCCGCAACACTGATTTGAACACAAACATAAGTTTGTTTTACTGATTGAAATGCACGTCTCTTTTTCACAAAGTATGTCTCGGTTTCAGGGAGGTCTACCGGTAGTTGTAAAAGCCAACATAACTCTCAAAAAGAAGCACATACAGACGTCACTTTTTCTGCAGCGCAATTCTGAATGTCTGTAGATTCTTGAAATACCAAAAAGTGAAATTCGCTTTTTCTGAAAAAAAAGAAACGTCGTTTTCAAGGGTGGCAATTAACGTACCTTAAATGCGAAAGCGTTAAGAAAAACCGACAGCGGCATCGTTGACCCGACGAATGCAAAAAAGTAAAAATTAGGATCCCCGCAGGTATTGGCAAACATCTAACGTGCTAACGGCGACTGTGCTGAAAGTTAAAAAAAGCGTCATTGCTGAATATTGCGGCACATTGTGTAACAACACTTTACACAATACACAAGTAAAAATGTCTATGAGACCAAATAAAGGCGTCAAGGATGAATTCCGCAGAAAAATTACATTGAACATTTCAGAACGCCTTCGTGGCCAAGCATTGTTTCTGTTTTGCAGAAACACAATCGCTACCATGGACATTCTATTTTTTTTTGCTTTGACGAAGAACGCATTTTCGGAAAGTAGAATGGTTTGATTGTTCATTTCTGACGCGCAAAAAATTTTTTTCCGCAAATACGAAGAAAAAAGACGAATGCCGAGAGCACATCGACTATGCAGAAGGGCGCAGAAAAAAACATTTAATGTATTGAAAAGTAACTTAGAATTAAGTGCTTTTTTATTGCATCTTCATTTTTCAGATATCCGTTCAGGTGAGCATTGTAAGGGCTAAAGGTGACATTGGAAACTGTGCAGGTGCGAAAAACGGACTGTGATGCAAACTCATGCCTTCGGCGATATTGGGGCCAGCAGCTGCTGGGAACATATGGGTCCCGTAACTAGGGAACCACCCCGTCTGGTGCCTGCGTGCAGCACCGATATAGTTTCGGCTCCATAAAAGTTAATTCATTATCATCATCATCAATTCACGTTTCATACGCGCGCAATGAAAAACGAAATACCTCTGTGCCTTACTACCGCGATAGCGTTGAAGAGCTCATTTCGCAGAAATTCCGGTGTCTGCGGCGTCTTTGGATGTTAGCGAAAAATCAGCGTCATCCGTGAGCTAAAATTTGAAGTAGATGCAAATAAAGAAATAATCAAAAATATTTTGTTCAAGAGGCATCAAAGATTCGAACCTGCGACCCCTTGCTCCATCCCGCGATGCATTTAGCTGCTTGGCCACCACGCAATCATGCGCTAGCCCACTAACGGCGAGCTATTTGTATACACCATTTAGCGTTCTCAGTGGTACGGACATCTCGGAGGTTCTTCAGCGGCTTGACAGAAATCTCGCGAGGTGGGTAAAGGGCCGATGGTCGCGCTTTCCGTATTCTGTTACGCCGCATGCATGGGGATAGGAGCCGGAGGGTGTCTACACTTTGAATTTCGTTGCGGCACAGTTTAGGTGTCGACCGAGAGGCGAAGCGAGGCTATCGTTTGGGCAAGAAATACGAACACGGTGCGATCACGCTATCCCCTTTTAACGCGATAGCGTTAAAGAGCTCGTATCGCAGAAATTCCGCTGTCGGTGTCGGCACCGTTGGTTGTGAGCGAAAAATCATCATCTTGTCCGTGACCGAAAAATCGAAAAAGCTGCAAATAAATTAAATAATAAAAATGTTGGGTCCGAGAGAGAATCGAACCCAGGCCGTCTGCGTGGCACGCAGGTGTTCTACCACAGAGCCACGCCTCTGGTTGGCATGCTGGTTGGAGCTGCACTGAAAGTAGCTTTCATGCTTCCCAAAAATACGCGTCCTGTATACAGGTGTCACAGTACGAGATGTAATATCGCAGTAATATTATTGCGTGGTACAAGCGTACATTGTCATCGGGCGTCACATCATGTCAATATCCTAACGACTTGGTGGTTTAAAGACAGCCACCCATTACAAAAGGCACACACATTACTGCGCGTATTCCCTTAAGACCACGTAGTGGGTGCATCGCAACTTCGAAAAAGTTTTTCGCGCATAATTGCTCCTGGTTTAAAGCATGCTACCCATTACATAAGGCACATACCTTAGTGCGCGCATTCTCTTAATTAAACACTCGTAATGTTCGAAGTGCGCACTAGGGGCAGGATATCGCTATTGCGTTCAGCTCTTAAAGGCGAAGCTTAAGTGTCCCCCAATTTTTTTGCTCTTGAAAGCGAGGCTGAAGCATGCTCCAAGTTTTCTTTCCTGCGTTGTCAAGCGCATAAAAACAATATTATAGGTAGACATATGCGCCGGACCCAAAATCACCGGCGGCAGCGTGGCGCTTGGGGGGGGGGGGGGCGAAGCAGTCAATGCGATAACAGCACGCCGTAATGTTACACGAACGAGGGCTAGCAGCCTCGTTTTTTTTTGTTTTTTTTCTCCGATCTCACTTAACTCTACCAAACGCTGGGGTATGGCAATCCGGCCGCTCCCGGGAGAGAAGCGGTTTTCGGTCAGTTTGCCGTATCAGTGGTCCGAGCGCGCAGCAGTGAGATCACAGCGCTCACAGCGCGTAGAAGGTATACCAGCTGTTCGCTGCGGGATGTCTGCCCAAATAGCGCGCGTTCCAGCGCTCTCGACGGTGCCCTTATAGTCGAAGTTCACAGATGCTGCTCGAGTTACGCAGTCTCTTTCCCCAGACACCCCTTACTGCTCCTTCGCCCAGCAAATGACGGGCGGGGCGTTTCCTTCTGCTTGAGGAGCAATCGACGACAGGCCTCGCACGTGGGTTGATGTTATTCCGTGTGACGGAGATGGCCAGCTTGTTTCATCTCTGCTTTAGCCATGTTCCTTGCCAACGCTTGCGAGCTTTTACTCGCGGGTAGAACATACAATGCGCGGAGCGATGTTATCGATTTAGAGTTTACACTGAACATGACGGCGACGGTGAAAACCAGTCCTGAGTGTCCATACAACTGCTAACGCAATAAAAAATATACAAAAAACCGTCGAAGTGGGCTCGCCTTTTTCCTGGAAAGCTGCATCGTCTCCGCTGTAAAGAGTGCGTTGGAAGAATCAGATAATCCGGCGCCTTTTCCATTGGTTTCGTTCTCGCCTTCAATAACCTTCTTACAGGGGCCATCTCCTCGCCACTTATTTCTTCATAAAGCACGCGTACAATGTCAGCACTAAGCGTTGAACCTATCATGATTTCGCGCTTGACGGCTACAGTCTGTTATCTCTGCATGCGCGGTCGCAAACGCACAAAATGGAACGAAATCAGTTAATCGCGCACGATAGTCGTGCGAGAGAAGCAAGAGCGGGTGGGCGGCTGCATAGCAAAGCGGTATGGGAGACAATTCACAACTTTTATTTATCGTGTATGGACCAGTCGAGACCAGACGTGAATCACTGTTGTCGCATCACAAAGTGCACCAAAAAGCAAGAAACGCCAGGAGAGAATAACGCGCTCGTTCTTTTTGTTTTTTGTTGTATTTTCAAAGGCTGTTAGGGGCCCTCTTTGAAAGCAGGGCGTGCAAACACGGACATAGGAGAGTAGTCAACACACTAGAAACGGCGCTAACAACTGAAAAATCACACAGCGGCGGAACCGAAGGTAGACACAAATATTTATCTGCACATTCCCACGTAAGAGCCCATACCTATCAATCAAGTGCGAGTAGTGGTCTACGTGAGAGATAGCTGTTCACTCTCTCGACCTTTCTGTTATGTCCGTGTTTCCACGTCATGTCTTTTTAACATGAATACCTACCAACTAGCCAACTATATTCTAAGTTTGTCAATCTCTTTACTTCTGTATTTATTTATCGATTTACTCGAGTAAGAATGAAAGGAAAAAGTGTACTAACGCACCGAGATATATACATTACTTATCTATTTTATTTATTTATGCACAGTGTACTAGGTCCAAGCCTCCAAGAATACGCTATCCAGCGAGTTGGGTCGTCGCCCTTTAAGGCTGGAGGACGCCGCAGCGTTAAGGTCAGGCAAAACTCGTCATATTTCTGGAGAAGAAAACGATACTACAACTTCTGGGGAGCTATTCTCTATGCGTCCAATCAAAGGAGATGTCCACAGTCCATTTCGGCACAGCGCATTCAAAGATTCGAAAAAGCGGTGAGCCGTGATGTCACCTCGCTCTTGACCATGTCGCCGCATCGAACCCGCCAGCACATTCCTAGCGTAAGAAGAGAGTGGACGAAATGCACATAAACAGGAACTTTTCAAGTATGAATTGCATATGAATGTGTCCCAGGTGCTTGAGAACGATGCAGGAAATGCGCACCCACCTTACAGCTGCGTTAGACGAGCGGCCGCATTAAACCTAAATCGATGGCTAACACAATCAAAAGACATGTGCACCGAAAATCGGATCTCTGAGGCATTGAAGTGCATTCCGTCCCTATCATTTGTGTCTAGAGTGTTTGAAAGCTTCGTGATGTCATGATGGGGCTGGCTGCCCAAGAAGAACCGGAAGCAGACGGCGCGCTTCTCGCCGAGCTTCGGCTATTCAGCGGCCGCTGAAATAGACAATTCATTACATGGACACATCGAGAAGAGCTCCTCCGGCGAAGTGCTGTATTTTATTTCCAGATTCCCCATTCGAATTAAAAGAAAAGACTAACGGCGGCGCGCCGCAATTGTTGCGCGGCGGCGTGATCTCTCTTGGGACGTCAGCGGCGGCGCGAGCGGCGTGACCAAAAACAGGCGGCGGCGCACACCTCTAATTAGAAGCCGTCAAGAATCTATTGACGCACCACGTTAGTGCATGGTATATCAATACTGAGCACAATTTCGGCAGCTTCAATTGCAGGCCTCAGCAGCCACGCTTTGCTGTACCAAATGCGTCATTTCGCGAGCACTTAGACTGAAATGGCAGTAAAGTGGCCGGAGTTCGAGAAAATAAAATCACAGTGCCTCAGATATAGCTCTCCTTATGCCATAAATCTTGCCCCTAAAGTTGCATATTCATCCATTGAAACGTTCTGTGAAATGGGTCAGAGCTCACATCCCATTTATTATGTTTTCATAAAGTTTTGCAAAAAGGTAGCAAATATTTCTTTTTTGTGATTTAGTGCTCTAACGAAAATCGGTAACGTGCCAACTCCGGAACCCTTCCGCCGTGGTGGGTCGCTGCCTTGCGCAGCCCCAGCCTAGGCGACCAACTCTGGGTCGTCCAGTAGGCCCGCAAGGCGGCGCAGAGGCAAGACCTCGACGTCTCCCCGTGAGAGACCTAAGACGGGGCCGTCGAAAACTATGCAGGCTTATCAAAACGAGCTCTTTAATGTTATCGCGTTAACAAAATGTTACCAACAAACAGTACTTACGATCAACCACAAGTTACAGAATAAATTGCTTCCTGCCCGAATGCATGTAGCCGATGGCAGACAGACGCTGAAACGAATTTTAACGCGATAGTGTTAAAGAGCTCATTTCAGATAAACTCCGTAGTCGGTGTGGGGGCCGGCATCGTTGGTTGTGAATTAAAAATCGCGATGCCTGTGCGCGAAAATCCGTGATAGATGCAAATAAATAAGTATTTAAGAATTCATCGGTTCGAGTGGGGATCGAACCCAGGCCTTCTGCTTGGAAAGCAGATGTTCTACCTCAGCTCCACACCGAGGGTCGAAACTTTTTCTGGGAAAAACATTCGCCGCGTATCTGCGTGCTTCGCTGCAAATGTCGTCGAAAGACGATAGAGGAACGCTGCGTTAGAGTTACTCTATATGCAACAGGTAGCAGAGTAGCAGAGTTGCGCATAGGTCTGGCTAGCAACCATGGCTATGTCACGAAGACTCACTCCGTTTTTACAGGCGACATGCCTACCGGGTCACCGGTCGACATCTTTGGCGTGTCGAAGACCGCTTATTTACTTTAATGTGAATGACTAGTGTGAATCCGCTTCGCTGCAGCATCGAGAAATACGAAAATTGGCCCCAGCGTCAGCTTCTCCGCAACGCATGGTTGCTAGCGGCGTTTGGAAGACAGATGCGCAACTCTGCTACTTAAAGGTAGAATATGCAGTAACTCTACGCTGCGTGAGATATGGGCGCCATCTGGCAATACATCGGGAAACGAGCTTGTGCAGAGGGCACGGAGGAGGAAAGTTCTTTCCTTCCTCCGTGGCAGAGGGCTTTCGTCGGCGCGTCGCATTTTCAGCGCAGCCGCTTCTTCAGCGCAGCTTGAGAAACTAGGGTCTTTAGAATTACGTATCTATCTATTTTCTATTAAAGGAACACACCCCCTAATAATTACCTAGCGATGCTGCGCCTCAGATATGAGTAATATTTACTTCTAGATCGACAACGTTCACAAGTATGAACAGCCGTACCAGTTCAAGATGGGTGGGCGGTAAGCAAGTGGTTCAACTTTGGCCAGATGGCTGAATCGGGTGACAGACAGACAAACAGACAGAGGAAAATTTCTACGTTTAAGTTCCCCAAGAAAGACTATCGTCTTTAAAAAACACTATCCGCGATGCGCAGCGCCTATAGGGGCGCCACTGAAAGCCGCGTAGCGGCGGCCGTTGGAAACGCTGGTCGGTCGCGTAGCAGACGCTTCATTTGCGCGCGTGCGATTTGCGGCTTGTGCGCGTCCCAGATAATTACTTTTGCGGCGATAGTGTGAGCAAAGGAGCCGCACTTTACAATAGTGGACACGTGTCCGATGTCAAAGCTGAGTGGGACGACAATGTACGTCACCATACGGGCCAAGTGTTTGCCACAGACAAGCGTGAACAAGCTTCCCTACACTCTAAGAAAAAAAAAGGGTATGCGTGACTCTTTTCGGAGAGTTCTCACTTGCCACGTATAGGACTATCTTTAAATAGTCACGGTGACTCTCTTGGTGGGTCAGGGTCGGCTCGCTCTAGGAGAGTCCCCTGACCCTCTAGGAAGAGTGGAAAGACTCTCATCCGAAGGATAACGTTACCACTTATAGGGAGTCAGACGACTCTTGCCGGTAACACTCCTACGGGGGTCAAGTGACCCACACCGGAGCGTCAAGCGACTCCACGAGTATTTTAAGCTACTCATTTGACCCTTGCTCTACTTTTGCGCGACTACTGTTTAAAATAGTGGAGTATTCATTTTAAGCATGTCCAATAATACTTGCCGTTCTGCCCAGCGACTGCAAAAAGAGAATAGTTCAGTTTTAGCATTATTTTAGTAAAACTCGTCAAAACAACACATAGTTTCCAGCAAAGTTATATAGAAAGCGCGAAAAGATGGTATTTGATTTCCAATTAAGAAGCTTGGGTACTCCTCATTTACATGCTTCTCTGAGTATAGCCAACTAAAATGTGTGACTGATGTGCATAGTGTCATATAGTGCAAAATAAACTGCAGAAATGGGCATCATGTTTCAATCTTTATTCCTTATGATTAAGAATAAATCAAAAAGTGGTGACGGCTGGTGGTCTCAGACTTGTGGCTTGCTAGGTTGTCGCTCCTGTTCAGCGTGAGCGTGTTCAGCGTGTTCACCATGAAAAACGGTATCTGAAAAGCAGAACGTGATATTATGATGAGAAAATGAAATTGCAGTAATGGTTTGCAAAACCTACAAAATAAGTGGTTCACATAGACACAATGAAGGAACGAAAACAAATTTTCACGTAAAAGGCAGCGGGAACCTCGTCTCGCAATAGGCACTGGCTATACACGAATGAAAACACTTCTTTTCTGAGAAATTGCTTCAAAATTTGGTTTCAGAATAAACACGGTTTTGCGCCGGCTTACCCCGACACCCAAACACATCCTCCGGCAGTCAGGGGCACGCCGTGAGCGGTTACTGACCGCATGTTTTACAAACGTAACCCATACTCAGATAAACACATGCAAGTACGAGGGCCCGAACGACACCCAGCGCGTGCGGACGCCGTCTACGTCGAGATCAGACATGTCATATGCTAGAATTAGCACACATACCTCCCACAATCACGTACACTCACTTGATTCCGTTATAGCGTCATCGCAGATGTTGGCAAACCATGAAAACAGCAAACAGAAACGAAGGAAAAAAGTGCACGGCGACGGCCGCAACAACGGGCGCCGTCGAAAGTCTAGCATTTTCGCCTTACCGGCAAGGCGTGTCCAACTTGAATGACTACCGCATACGTTCTGGAAGCCACCGTACTATATCTGCACCTCAAGCTGCCGTCTTTAAGCCAACAAAAACCATTATATATAGTGCGTCTGAGCGTTCTGCACACAGACGTTTTTTTTTTTTTTTTTTTTTTTCACGTACCCACGCGCGGAAGCACGCAGCACACTCAAGGTCGATGGAAATGTCATTATGAAGTAGACTAAAGTGCATCTCAAAACGACATCTTGCACCTTCAGCAGTGCAGGCACAACGTGCGATCAGCAAGAAATGACCCTTGATAATTGTTTGCATCGCTCACTTTATGGGAGCTTGTACAACAACGCGCATAACGGTGGCAACTCGTTAACTGACAGCTTTAGTTGGGCATCCGCAACAGCCCCGCGGACACGGGCTGCTGTTGGAAATGGCTGGCAGATAACTTCCGCAGAGCTGCTGCAGACGCCCAGCTAAAGCTGTATAATTAGTGCCTACGAAAGCAGTACACTCACCGTTAACTGGCGCCCGTTGTCCGTATCCGCCGCTCCATGAATATTCCGCCCTGCAAGCGTCACTTTGTGCGCGGTGCCGGTGTCAACACCACCGAAAACGCGCATGAACATGAAACTTCAAGACACGCAACCCGCGCAACCAACGCGACGCATTCCAATAGCATAGACGAGTAGACTGAGACGACTGAGAGAGAAGGCAGAAGCGGCGCGTCATCCCGGCGCCAACCCCGTCTCCGTTGGCGAGCAACGCGCCACAACGGCGCCAAAGGGCAAGCGCGCGATATGTATGGCGTATACGGTGGCTCTTTCATGACGGAAGCCAATCGAAACGCGCTTCAGGAGCGTCCAGTGACTCCTTCCGAAGTGCGAACTCTTTTAACACGAAAGTGTTTTATGCCGGGGTCCACCAAGACTCCAGTGACGTATTTCCGTCACGGAAATGACGTCGAAAAAATATACACAATCAGAAGGCAAAGAAAAAAAGGTACCCTCAACGGGCATCGAACCCACGACCGCTCGGTCCGCAACAACAGATGCCGGGCACGCTATCCACTGCGCCACGGTCACAGACTCTGCAGGCTTCACGAACGCGCCTTTTATATCTACCACTCTCCCGGTCAGCTGGGTGGTGTTGACCTCTGGGAGTGGTAAGGTAAAGTAATTCGTCATTGCTGTGGCCTCCGCGACTAGCACCTGCAACGCGTTTACGCGTCCGTCCCATTCGGCTCGTTTTCAATAGAAGTTGAATTTTGTCAATGCCTTAACACACCGCGAGGTGGCGACCTTTGCCCAAGCGTCGTAACAGCGTCGGCCTCGCTCAGCATCACGCTAATACAAACCAAAAATAGCTCTGGCTGTAACACCGCGTTACATGCTCACGCGCTCGCCCCGAGAAAAATCGCGGCCGGGCTACCGGGGCGGCACGACGCGCTTTGCGTTTCCCTCTAGTCCGGCCGTGGTGTTCAATCACATTTCAACATGCCGCGGGATGGCGACCAAGTTCTGCGTCTAATATGCGACGCTCTTCTGGCTATCACACCTCGATCACTGGTTACGCTTTCACCGTTAACTACTACAGCTACCACAAGGGTTTGTTTAATCATTTAACATGGACGTTAGTCGTCGGGATGGAGATGTACCACCAATCATCAAAGTGGGTGCGTACACGTTAAACGGCGCCATTAGCTGCCAGACGTCAATATACATTGTGCAAACTCTCTTATATCAATGTACAGTAAACATTCAGTTACTTCTGTAAGGACACGATTTACTTTCGTGTTATTCCGATTCCTATGACGGAGGGATCAACCGTGTTTTTTTCTCTGCCTGTACCTTCCAAAAGGGGTCACATGGACGCCTGAAGAGAGTCACGGTTCCACGACCCTCTTTTGACTCTTCTTTTTTCTTAGAGTGTACGAAGTGCAGCTCATCGTAAGTACACCGCCTTCGTTATAACGTCGCGATCATTAATGCCTGCATGCGTTGACGCGTGAACCAACGTTTTTTCTCGACACAGTAGCTTCGTTTACGTGCAATGTGTTTATATAGTAGATTTTGAGGGAGCACAGGTGCGGCCACGCGAAGGGTCAGCGTTGGTAAAACTTTGAAACCAGCACGATAAACTTGTGAATAAATAAACACATACACTTGTCATCATCGGTGCATAAGCGCACAGCGAACATTCTGCACCGATGATCGCATTCCAGTGCCATCAATAGGTAGAATGCAGCCGATTTCGTCCAGCACACGTGTGATTCCAGGGCGCTTTTGTAAAGGAGCCGTCACCTTCCCCACATTCTCTGGCATTGCGCTTCGCGCCATTCGTTTTTCAAGAGAGCCTAGGCACCGCGTCTTATCACTAATAACAACCTCATGTGCACTGTAGCGTCTACAATGCAGGCGAGGCGACCAAGTGTAAACGTAGTAGCGTTCGCTGAATACGTAGCGACATAAATGGAGAAGTAAAAACACGGTAATCGATCTAACACTGCCGTAAACAAAGCGCGATTGCTTACTTTCTACGTCGCACAGCCGCAATCCACCACCGCCGTCGCTCTCGCTCATGAAATAGCACCGGAAACCTGTAGAAGTGCGTGCCTGCGATTTTTTCTGTGTGTTTGAGCAGCCGACAACGCAGCAGTAATTTTTCGACATCGCTGAGGCCCGACAGAGTCGTTAAATCACGACGAAAACACATCCATCCATGCACTCGCGTAGACGCTCGCGGAAACACTGCTCGCCGGGATGGCCGGGACTCGTCAGCGCTTCCGAGCCGTGGCGGCAGATGGCGTCGTCGGCGCTTTGCGCATCGCCTACTGGCCTCGAGATCTTGGAGTGGCGCCCTCTCTCGTGTGACGTCAGAGCGGGGACTCCACGCTCAACCGCGCGGCAGCCGCCGCTGCTCCTGTATGCGGATCGTCTGCTTCAGGCAGGAACTTTGTCGAACGAACAGCCTCGCGACGGTCAACTAACGCCTGAAACGAATGTTTTCGAGTGTAATCTTGAACTTGTTTTAATTGCGGCCCAATCGACAGGGCCAAGAATTCCCCCAGATGGCCGACGAGTTCGCCGATATGCATTGCTGGTAAGAAAGTGAAACTATATGTGAGTGTTCTCGCTCGTTATCTTGTTTCCGCCATACGATACTAATTAGTTTGGGTGTTTCATTCGATATTTCAGTAAGCGTGCCGTTCTCCAGCATCTACAAGTATGTAGATACGAGTAAAGCTTGTGAAACGTCGCGGTGCCTCATCGAGGGCGAGGCGGTGTACGACGCAGGCCACATTGTTGAATGCGTGCTCGAGGCCGACAACGGAGATCGCATCCCCGCCGCAGCTCTCGTCCTGCAAACAAGTGCGCAAGTGCCGCCTTGTTGCACACCCTTATGCAGGTGTCCATGATCGCAGTTTGTCCCGTAATGTTTGTTCACTGAGAACAATATTACGTCGTACTTCATATTATTACCGCACAGGGCCGTACGTCGCATGGGTATTAGAATATAACAAATAGTTAATCACTGATTATGCCACGCACAGGGCCACAGAGATTAACGTGGCAAAGGCAAGCTGCAGGGTCCAGTTTCACGCCACGCAGCCTAACGAAAAGCTTAAAGAGCTCCGCTTTTAAAGAAGTGCCTGCACTGCCTCAGGTGAAAATTTTTAGAGAATGTGCACTAAACAGGTTTCGCTTATGACTTTATGATAAGCAGTCCGCTAGGCGCGCGCTTGCCTTCATAGGTAAAATGCGTGTGTATTTCATCCAAATGCAGCCGTAGTCTCAGATATCCTGCGCCGCTCAGCTGAGCTCGCGACGCGTGCTTACGTGCGAGGCGATTCGGAGGCCGCGTCGTCGGCTCCTTGTCTAGGGGCCTTCGCAGCAGGTTGTGGGACGGCACCGCACCCGGTGTAAGTCGCCTATGCTTATAGCCTGCGTGCAATGAACGGCTTAACTATTGGCGAGGCGCTTAAACACGGTCACAAGCTTACCTAAGAGTGGCGCGTACGGTGGGTTGCAGAAGTCACTGTCCGCGAAGTGCTTGCTGCACACGGTCGATGAAGGCGTGGGGCGCGCTCCCATTCTGAGCTTGACGACCCACTCCTTCTTCAGCTTCGAGTCCTTAGGGTAGTTGTGATAGCTAACGCCTTTTTCACGAGCGGACGAACTACACTGAGGCACAGAGCATTACTTCACCATTGCGCAGCACTCGCCGCGGAGACAAGCGGCCGCAGTTCTAAGAAACAAAGAGCTGTAGTTCTAAATGAACGTTAAAAGCAGTCCCACGGTTGTTCGAACAGCGTCAGTAGCCACCATACGCAAGATAACCAATTGCACTGCTTGTTTTTTTTTTGAGATTTACTACAACGGTGGTTTCAACACGGCGCTGGGCCTACGTAGCAGACGAAAGCGCGCGAATCCCCGCTCTGATGTCATACTGGCGCCGTTCGCAGCGCTGCCATCGGTCGGACACCAGGCCAATAAGACTGTTCTGTATTGCGAGGGGTGCCGCTAACACATGTAATATTGCATGGCAAAAGCGTAGAATAACACCAGTCGCCAAAACATGTGAATTGCGCGACGGGTGGTTAGTTTAAAGGCCCATCAATTACAAATCACACGGGCGTAATAATTATCATTACGAACAACAGCATCAACAACGTGCGCAGCTGCGCAGGGGCCCGTATCGCCTTAGGGATACGTAGTGGCTAGCTCGCCAACTCGCGAAATGAATAATTACGTCTTAGTTGGCACTTCGCAACTGCACTTGCGGCAGACATTCTAGGATAGTTTGAAGGGCTGATTTACAGGGGCGCGAACGTTTCTTTCTTTGCGACATGGTTTAGGTAGCCACCGACAAGCGAAGCTATTCTAGCGATTCAGAAGGCGATGCCAACGGGGTCCGATTAGGTTATCGCGTTCTACTCTTGAAGGTGAAGCTCAAGCGTCCTCCAAGCTTCTGAATTCTTTTTTTTTCGCCATGCGAAGAAAAAGCCCAAGTGGTCGAACTCATCCGATTTCTCCCGGTCACATGGAGACACATGGAGAGGGCGATAACAAAATGAATCTGGCCTTTAACAATGATACCCTCCTATACAAAACGAGGCAACAGTGTGTCTGACGCAGTGCCTCATAGCTGCGCCACAATAAGGCTTTGTGTTTTTTTTAAAAAATACCTCCGTATTAACACACAAGTAATGCGTCATTTCTGTTACGTCTTGCGCCCAGTAACAAACACGCTTCTTCAGAAAACATCGAAGTACTCACTAAAATATTTAAAATATGGTGTGAAAAGAAAACAGTTTAGAAATGCAAGAGGGAAGATTCTCGTGCATCTTATTAGCAGCTCATAATACGGCCTTCCTCTGCAAGCGTGAACTATGGGCAGAAGCTGTGCCTCTGAGGGAAGGATGAGAAATTATATCTTTAACGCATTGGCCATTCTGTTCGTATTGGCCTATTTTTTCAAGAAACAACCAAATGATGAACACATTCTTGCTTCCCTTGGATTTCCCGGGGCGACAGCGCTAGGACCGGCACTTCAGAGGCAGAATACTATCTCTCAGGATGCTACAGGTCATACGCATCCACTAACTCGGCAACAACGTGTAGGAAGCAACGGCGATCACTCTAATAATGGTGAGCACAGAAACGATTTGGTTGTTTTAGAACAGCTTTCGTGCCTTTCGAAAAAAACAAACTAAAAGCTCTACAGCTACATTGCATGCGGGGAGTTGAATTTCTGCGGTTACTGTAAATAAGTTTATTCTACACGAGCGCAGGAAGCGGTTTCGCTAAGATAACATTGCAAATTTTGTCAATACGATAGTGAAGCAGGTGTGCTGCTCAAAATCCGAACATGACTGGAAACCTATCTAATATCTGCCCTGAAACAATGTGCTTCAGAGCGGAAACATAACAAAATTTCAAGATCTTCTACGCACTGAGCGTATTGCCTAAACGTGGTGTCCTACCTAATTCATTTCTTTTCACCTTTTTCCTTTTTCATTTCGCATATTGTAGCGGTATTCCTTCTGTATTGTGTATTTCATGTACTCTGTTTGCGTAGGCATTCAGTAACTGCCTACTGTGCTTGCACCTTTTCCTTTTTTTTACCATTTGTGTCTAGTTACTTCAGTATGTTGTAGTTTGCATTTACTTCATTGTCGTTGTTGTTGTAGTTTTCTGACTATGTATACCAGCCAATTGTCAAGATTGTACTTTTTACCGTTTTTCTCACTGTTATTTTCACAATTTATTGTAAAATGTCCCCCTATGTAATACCCTCGTTGAGGGCCTTTAGGGGTATTTTGAATAAGTATGATTACATTTGATGATTATGCTGTAGCTGCAGTGTTTGCTTTGGCACCTGGGCATAACTTCAACAAACCCAAGTTTAGTTTTCATGGCGCTCGGTAGCTTCTTTAATTGTGAAGCATTTCTTGGGAAACCAAAGGAACTTTGTTCGTTTCCTATCTATCTATCTATCTATCTATCTATCTATCTATCTATCTATCTATCTATCTATCTATCTATCTATCTATCTATCTATCTATCTATCTATCTATCTATCTATCTATCTATCTATCTATCTATCTATCTATCTATCTATCTATCTATCTATCTATATCTATGGTTGTCCAGTGATTCTTCCACAAAATGTTGCACTTTCGATTTGCTCAATTCAGTTTTTTCCTTGTTTCTTTGGATCGTGTAGCTGCATGGTCTTTTTTTTGTGTCCTCACTTTAGCATATGTATGGTTTACTGCCACGAAGTGTCCTTGGTTATTCTTGAAATATCATTTGGTTGTGAAAAGGAAGGCCAGATATTGCGCATGTACAAGCAAGCTCTTTGCGCTTTCAGCGTGTCTCAGTTTCGAGCAGGGATTCACAACAATAATTTGCATTTATATAGCGTATGGTATTTAAACTGCCGCTGCCTAAAATTGGTTTTATATCGTTCTCAATAAAAGATCCTGTCAATCCCGCAAGTATTGGCATTTTCTCGGATTTTCTGCCGTGAAGTGATGTTGTATGCAACAAATGCTATTCTTCCAGCTTGATTTTCAAGCTTGTATGTGAAAGCGTGACCTGAAGAAAAAATATACATATATCAAGTGACAATCAGTTGCAGCTCGAGGAGCGATTGTTCATTCAGTGTTTGGATCATTCCTACCAATATGGAAACGTATCTTTGAATCGTGTTTTTCATTTCTATTTCCTTCGATGACAGCGGCAAGACGTTTCAGGAGGCAAAACGCTATTCCCTATGATGAAGACGTAGTGAAGCATACCAGAGGGCGCACCGAACGAGCTGCTCGTGGCATCGATCATAATGGTGAGTAAAAACACTTTCACAATGTGAATAGGATCAATGGCACCTAAATATCTGGCTACTGTGCAAGATTGTACTATCTTGCTTTCGTGGCACAACTTATTGAGAATGTTCAATTGGACACACTTGTAGTGCTCATGAAGGTACCTTCACAAAAGAAAGAGTTGCTTCCTTATATTTTGATAGACCATTGAAGACGTATTGCCGCTCGAGCCAACTTTTCAACAAAACGTCTTGTTGAAAAGGCGGCAACCTCCTTCCAGCTACCCTGACGAAACGTTTGCGCCAACGACATTCCCTGTGGCGCTATTCCACACCACCTTAAGCTTCCCTCCTCCTCTGAGCTTCTGCCTTGTTAGATTCGCTATTACCTTAAAGCCACACACTCATTTTGCCATTGTAATTTCGAGTAAAGCGTCTATATAGAGATGCTTAGTCGTGGTTGAAAAAGCTTGCCGCGGTTGAACGCGGTTACACCAAGTTCTTCAAGCGATACCTTGGTTTTGCTTTCTCTGGGAAGCGACGTGGCCATTAGTTTGCAGATATTTAACTTTATTGAATGTAATCATTTGCACAAGGACGACGAGAAGTGCACACTCATATTACACGCCGCGACAAGGAATCCAACGTATTGCACAAGACAACACACAGACGCTGCTCGGTGCCGTCGGCGCTCCACGCGCGAATGCACGGTGAACTTGGATATAGCTAGCGACTCTGGCGGTGGCGCCAAGCAAGACTCAGCTTGAGCCGTGGCCTCCGTGACAAGCTCCGGCAACGCACCGTTGCTACGGCACGTTCCCGGGGCCAATCTTGAAGGCCACGCTTGAAGCACTGTTCATTTTCTAGAAAGCGCCCGATAGTGTTTGCTGTAGTCGACGGCGTTGACCTTGGCTGAGCTTAGAGGTGAAATTCATCCACGGAAGCATTTTCTAGGTTTATATCGGGAGGAGTGTAGGAGCAAAGTGCAGGAGTATAGCTATTTTTCTACTGCTACACTGCGCTTTAACTGCATTCTAGATGAGCGTGCACTATACCTCGAATTTCTAATTTGACAACACCGCCTTTAAGGTCCTCCCACGCACAGCAACTGCTATATTTACATGTAGTATGTGAGGCTTAGCGTAGTTGAGATCTCCCAATGTATATATTACTCCGCGCGCCCTGACCCCTACCGACAAAGCAAAGGCGTCGAATTTTAATGGCACGCGCAATTTCTTTATTCACAAGCAAATTTACTGCAGCCAATGACGGAAACGCACACGAAAAAGCAAAACGATGCATGGCAACTGCAACGTTTTCTAACTGTTGCGATAATTTCCTATTATTTTCACGGTACGGCCTTTGAGGTTGCCTTCGGCTACCTTAGGAAGTCGTTTCTTCGAGTGTCAGCTATTTTCATCAAAACTGGTGGTTTCCGCACTGCCATACGACAATAAAATTTCCATGTGAAAGTTATCTGCCACGATGAGTGCACTAAAGAATGAGCGTTTACTTTTCAAGAGACCTTGTTGTCTGAACGCTAAATAAAAAAGAACGGAAAAAACGAAAACCGTGTTCTGTCCTTGATCGACGTCATCGGGGCGCCAGCTATGGGGCAGTTTGTCAGCTACGACAAATAAGTAAATGGCCTCGCATAGCCTATATTTGCGATGCTTTAAAAATAGAGCCTACAAGATATGGATATAAGAGACATCTCGAACACAATCATCGCCATAATAATGCAATAATATTTGGTTCTTCGCCTTAACATCTGCTCTTTCAGCTTGTAGTTAGTGAGCCACGCTTACATTATCACTTTTTTTTCTATTTAAACATAACAGCAAGGCATGCTGCATGTAAAGAAGTGTCGCGACTAATGGTGGACTCTGAGAAGCGTTTGCTTATGAGAATACACAAGTCTGTAACTATGAAGTAATAAAACTTGACACTTTACTTCACATGTCCGGCACCATTGTTGTTAAAAGAGGTACAGAGAGTTTGGTATAACTGCTTTGAAAATGTGCTGATACCGAGATAATTTCAATTATGAATGAAGAAAAAATATTTATAAAATATCCATTTAACAGAGAAAGCCATTTACGTTCTTCAGTATAGTCAACAGTTAAATTTAGCAGCAGGCTATAAGCCGTAGGCATAATTAGTGTTCTGTGTTATTTTTTCTGCGGAAATATCACGTGATAAGTACCAAGTAGCATTATTTATTACAGGCCTACAAGCTAAATCTCCCTATCCTTACACAACTTCTTGTATTTCAGCATTTTCAGTTTTAACAACAGCCCTGAATTATGTGTTCTTTCACTTCAGGACAAAGCGGAAGCAGGAAGAGGCGCAGAACAGGATCGAATTCAAGAAGACCCAGTAACAAGCGAATGAGAGTATAAGAACGGACGACCAGCGAACAACCGCCCTTTTGAAGACCCCCGGGTTCGGTGAGAAAAAAATTCGGCAGATCCCACGTACTGTGGAAGTCGATGTTATGCGAAGCATGCGGCGGGAAGGTGACTGTGGCGTGAATTTTTAATGAGTGGCACGTTACAAAATGACGCTAAGGATTTGTGTACATTTTATACGCACATATATATGTTGAAGAGCCGCATATGTGCTATATAACCAGTTGTTTACGATTGGGGAGCGCTGCCAAGGGCAACGTGGGTATTACCAACACCAGAAGCGGTAAGCTGATATGTAGTGTTTACACTTGTTCCTTATGATGGAGAACGCACGCACGATTCACGAACCCATGTGAGTGTGTGCAAGAAGTTATTGACAGTGCTTGAACAAGGTCATCATCACCGCGATCAGTGAGCACCAGCAGCTGGTCATGAGTTATAGGATCCAGTCGTGGTCGTGGTGACGAAGGACCATGGGTAGTGAAGTATGTGGTATAGTAGAGCTGTTGGAATTCGTGAATGCCTCGGCCATTTCGTCGACAAGTTGTCTGTCGATAGAGCCGGCGGCATGTCGGAACCTGAAGCCACCCTTCGCGTTGGTGAGGTATAGGCCATCGAGGCTGGTAGGCCTGGATAGTGCTACGTAGACTAACATCAGTGGATGGCGCTTGTCGTATTCGTAGACTACCTGGGCGTATGTGGCCTACATTGCCTAGTCTACAAAGCGGCTGTCAATCAATCTGGCATCATCCTCGGCCAGCATGAGGCCATCGCCCAGCCTCGTGGGAAATCAAAAGGACACTGCGTCATTCTGGCGGACAAAGTGCATTTTACGGTGCGGAGATGTGGATATCACATGTAACTTTCGGTAATGTATTCCTCCGGTGTCGAGCAATGCTTCAATATAGCTTGCTGATTCATAGGAATACAAATGCAATGTTTATTAGACTGCTATAAAAGCGGAGCCAACAATGTAACCGCAGACGTTAATCTGATATGACGCCTGTATCGTAGGAGTACACATCGTAGGAGTGTCGTGTAGTGTTTATTGCTTTTTTTGTAAAATTAGATAGCGAGCACTACAACCACAATTGACGTTGCACCGATATTACGCCTGCGTAGGCTGTTTTTGCAAACCAGTTTATAAACCTGATGTGGCTCAGTCGTAGAATACCTGATTGCCACGCAGAATGCTTGGGTTCGATTCCTGCTGGCATCCTAATTTTTAAATGCGAAGCATTTCTTAGCGAAACTCAGGCACTTTGGGCATTTCTATCTACGTATCTATCTATCTAGCCGCCTACGTCTGGGCGCTCTCCTGGTAGTCTCCATAACTTGTAATATACCAAAATTGGCACATCAGGGGATCAGTATATGACGAACACGATTCACTGCTCATGACATTAAACAACGCAAACTAACTGTCGCGTACGTCACGAAACCCTTTCTCTCAGTCCCGTGTGGCACATACCCGCATACTAGAGTTCATGTTATGCGGGTATGTGCCACTGGCGATACAAAGTCTCAACCAACACAGTAACCGCGAACACACACATTGGCACGCAATGAAAGTAGTAATAATAATATTTGTCGGGGTTTTATGTCCCAAAACCACGATATGATTATGAGAGACGCCGTAGCGAGGGGCTCCGGAAATTTTGACCATCTGGTGCTCTTTAACGTGCGCCGAGATCGCACAGTACATGGGCATCTAGCATTTTGCGTTCATCTAATTGGGACAACGCTGGCGGGATCGAACCCGCGACCTTTGGGTCAGCAGCCGAGCACCGTAACCGCTACACCACAGCGGCGGACGAGAGAATAGTCAGGAAGCATAAGGCAGAAGACCACTGGAAGACGCTCATCTACTATGCACTCGTTCACGTAGTCCGCAACGTGGACCACATCGTATACGCAAAAGCCGCGGTCAATGCTTCCTACAATAAATCTGCCGAGAGAACCAGGCCTTTCAACATTACCGGCGACTTCAACATTGATTTCTCAAGACCCAACAACACCTGCTCTCTATAGGGCGTGAAAGAAGGCTTGAATATGGACAGGGCATCAAGAAACTTCGCTGCCACGTCCAGGACAAGAGGCATCATTGATCATTTTATCATAAGAGGCATCCAGGATTTTAACCAGCTATGCTACACCTCGCACTTCGCTACACTTAGACCCCTCGTAGCCGCGATCACGAACGGATCCGGTTAACAAGTCCGGTACAGCTGCTGGTTTTCACTGATCACGGTGATGACCTTGTTCAATAACTGTCAAGAACCTCTTCTACACATACGCACGGGTTCGTGAAACGTGCGTGTGTTCTCCGTCATAATGGACAACGCACGAACACTGACATGCTTATAATTTCTATAACGGAGAAGTATAAGCATAAAAACTGTAATGCAACTGTAACAACTGCAACTGTGACTGTAACGTACGTGCAATGCGCCTGCGCGTGCCACTTGGCAGTGTGTATACCTAGGGCAACTTTCCTGAACGAAGCTTAGTTGCGAGTAACGCTTGTCCTGTGCATATGTGTTTCTTCTTTGTGCTGTTCGGATTCGCGCTATCCAGTATTGAAGAATATAAGCACTACATGTCAGCTTGGTGCGTCTGGTGTTGGTAACACCCATGTTGCTGTTGGCATCGTTACGCAGCTGTAAACAACTGCTTATATAATACATATGCGACTCTTCAACATATGAGTGTGCGTATACCACTTCCACATTTCTCTAGCCTCATTCCGTAACGTTTCTCTCAACGTAAAAAATTGCGCCACAGTCACCATCACGCGCATGCTTCGTATAACATCGATTCCCATGGTACGTGGGATCTGGCGAATTTTTATTCTTTCCATTCGTCAAGTCAACACTGCCGATGTTGGTGTTTCTTAAAGCTGTCGCATTTGTTACCAATGTCTGTTCTCGCCATTCCTGGGTAGATATAGACTGTCAATCACCTGTGGCGCATACGCGTACACCGCGGCCCGTGGTAAATGGGTATGTCCCACACGTGTCTAGTGGAAAGGGTTTACGACGTACGCGACAGATTTTCACGTTATTCATGTCATGACCCGACAATCAGATTTGTGAAATCCTCTTACTCTCCCATGCCAATTTTGGTCTACGCGAAGTTAAGGAGGCGATCATGAGAGCACCCATGCATTAGCGGCTACATAGATAGATAGATAGATAGATAGATAGATAGATAGATAGATAGATAGATAGATAGATAGATAGATAGATAGATAGATAGATAGATAGATAGATAGATAGATAGATAGATAGATAGATAGATAGATAGATAGATAGATAGATAGATAGATAGATAGATAGATAGATAGATAGATAGATAGATAGATAGATAGATAGATAGATAGATAGATAGATAGATAGATAGATAGATAGAAACGCTCAAAGTGCAAAAGGTTCGCTAAGAAATGCTTCGCATTTAAAAGATAGCGAAAATCCAAGCCACAGAAAGCGCAGATGCAAGACCAATTAGACATAAAGTATTGAGAAGTCCGTAACCACAAAGTTTATAACATGTAAAAACAAGTGAAACGAAATTCCCTAAGCGAGACCGTGTAAGACTGTACATGAAAATAAATAAATAAAAGGAATTAGCGCAGCTTGCATTAAGTCGCGCCAGGTTGCGTCACAGGACACAGCACAGCTGGTGGTCACGTAGCTGGCCCTTGCTTGGCTAGGATTTTACCCTATAAACTCCCTTTCGCACCCCTCGCTATACTATACTATGCTTGCACTTGCCAGGAATTTTTTTTTCGCCAAGAATTTCTCTCTTTCTCTATCTCTACTTATCTTTCTCTGTCGCTATGCTTGTTCTCTCGACAGTTAGAGTTGTTGCATCCCACGCCGGAGAAATGGGCGCACGTGATCAGGGAGCGAAGCAGAAGATGACAATGAAGAAGAGAGCGCGTGCCGGTTCATGATGATGATAATTTTCTGCCTACGACACACGGCTGCTCTCGAGCATTACCAGCTATGATTTAAAAAGGTGTCAAACGTGCTGTCAAATTCGGTTCTGCAAGACCGGCGTGTGTACTGCTGGCGCAAGATTCTAACGCCTCTGACCGCAATGCTTTTTGAATAGCCCACGGATATACCCATCATGGGTGTAGCATTTAGATTGACATTCTGGATGCCGAATTTCATCCGATGCAATATATGGAAAGTTTTCCCCGCGGTCAGTTTGTCTGCTTGTAACAAATATCACCCAAGCATTCGTTCAGGAGAATCACACGACCATACAATAGATAGGAGAATTAGGATCCTCTGGGCGCGAAGGTAAGATCACGTGCAACGAAGTTCAATTCTCCGCCCTCTTCGGGCATGAATGCCGCAGCTGGCATGAACGTGTAGCAGAAGCGCATGCTCACTGGCGCAGCTATTCCCATGAGAGGGGAGGGGCAGCGGTTGGCTATATCTACCTTGGCACCACTCCCCTGCTCTTCACAAGCGATATTACTCATGCTTCAAATCCAATGACATCAACGTAGACTCTTCATATTCAGCGACTCTGTGGATACCTCAATTTATCTATGAAAAGTTTACATTAACGATCACGATGACGCCATCTTCCCAGCCATTAACTGATAACGTTATACTAGCCATGGTGTGATAACACGCCATGGCTAGTATAACGCCCTATGGCGCGGTTTCATGACATTTGGCTCTTGCGCCATAAGCATCAAATCATTACCACCATCAGGATAACATAAAACTATTCTTTCAGGTGAACCGGAAGAATTACGAAATGCTTGCTAGGTTAGAAGCTAGTTCAAATAAGACTTGTCGTCTCATCAGACTACTAGCGAACAGGCACCCTGGGATGAAGCAAGCGAAGCTTCCGAGTCTCATGCAGACCGTCATAATTAGTGGGATGGTGTACGGGCATCCTATCTCAAATTCAACCAATTTGAACGGAACGAGCACGAAATGATTAACAGAGAAAGTGCGAAAGTCGGACGAGGACTCCCCCCGAACACGTCTGCCGACAGACTTACGAAGTCAGGGGTATCGCACACTCTTGATGAGCTGATTGAAGCTACCGTTACCGCGCAGCATCAAAGGCTACTCGCATCTAAAACGGGGAGAGCAGTATTAAAGAGATTGGGCTACAAGCCCAAGCATGAGCAAGTGCACTCAAAAGACATACCGATACAGATCAGGGACAAGATAAAGAACCTCCACTACCGAGAAACATGAACCCTGCATTTCACGAAGGCAGGCTAAAGACAGGGCAGAGGCATTACAAGCTAGGTACACCGGTCGACAGGGCGTCCTATATACGGACGCGGCGGAATATGAGAGCAAAGCGGCACACACGTCAGTGGCTTTTAGGCAAGACGGAACCCTGATGGCGTGCTGCACAGTCAGCGCCGTCGAGACGGCAGAGGCCGAGCAAGATGCCATAGCCTTGGTCATCAGCCAAAATGGGGTCAGGGCGGTCATCAGCGACTCCGAAAAAGCTGTGAGAAATTATGAATCGGGAAGGGTAACGGCGACTGCCATCAGTATATTGAAGAGGGTAGAAAGACCCAGAGAGATGATTCTGCTCGTCTGGGCACCAGCTCACCAGGGACGTAGAGCGAACGAAGAGGCTCACCCAGTCACCCGAAGTTTCACTTACCGGTCGGCCCTCGGAACCTCCCATGTCACTGAAATTACAAAGAGAAGATATTATATGCGCGCATACCACGAAATCACAGCACATTATAGACTATAAATCGGCAAATATACCTGTGAGCGGTCAGATCACTCAGTAAGAAAGAGGAGGTTATGAGGCGAAAATTACAGACGGGGGTATTTCCAAACCCCGTTCTCTACAGCACGTGGAACCCAGAAGTATTCAGTTCGCTGTGTAAATTTTGTAATGAGGCAGCAAAATTGGTCCACATGGTGTGGATATGTCCGGCTCAGTATGATAGCTCGCACACTCTACAAGCCTAGGAGGCCCTTCTCAGCAGCACAGACCCCCACGTCCAGCAGGACATCATCAGCCAAGCCCTTGCTGCTGTCGTGTCTTAAGGGATTCCGGTCGACGGCTTGGGACCACGGGGCAAATAGACTTTCTCCTGACGTACATTCACTGATTTTCTAGTGAAGCTTTTTGTCTCGCTCTCTTTGGATTCAGAGTTTGCAGTGGGTGGATCAGATATTTCGCCTTATGCCCAATGCACTTGTATTCCACGTCATGTAACAGAAGCCACTAGAATATCCCATATCAAAATAATGTACTGAGCACTCGGACAAAATTAGGCGCACGAAAAAATCCTTTCCATTGCTCGGTGCGTCGTCCTGAATTTAAATTGAACCCGCTCTGTATTCTTCCAGGTTTTTGCTCTGTAGACAAGTACCAGTACGATGCAGCTGTTACATACTTTCCTCTTGAGGGAAAATGGTAAACTACCATTCATGATTTGAGAATGCCTGCCAATAGCGCTCCACCCCATTCTTATTCTTCTAGTTACTTCAGCCTCATTGTTGGCATCTGCGGTCACTACCCTGAGTAGACGTATTCCTTCACCACTTCCAGTGCCCTGCGACCTATCGCGAAACGTTGTTGTTTTTTCCCGACACTGTTGAAGAGTACATCAGTTTTCTTTATCCTATTCTATGGCCACCATACTAGCTAATAAAAAATTCTCATTTGCTTCTCGTACATTTCATAGCCTGCGAACTTGCAGACTACAAACATGTCTCACAGATAGACGAAAACTTACAACACAATGAACGAGCTATATACGGCCCGTCACATTTCTATGTACATTTTTGAGAACTTGGGTGCTTTGCAGGATGGCCCGAGTATGACGCAACGCGGAATCTCTCAGAGCTCTGGGGACACCTCTTTTGAACGTACTAATATTACAAAAAGATCAAATCCAGCCTTCAGCGCTCTCCACGTTCCGTTGATTACGATGAAACGTGGCGCCGCGTGAAGGGCGGTCTATAATGTTGTGATAGCGTCACCAAACCAGCGGCATCTTTTTTTAGTTGCTCGTCGTTCCACTGAGTGCATAAGCGAACCTATGCTAGGAAAGTGTCAGAATTTTTTACTAATAATATTTTCAAGAGGTACGGGCTGTATGTATTCATTTTCAAGCGTTAAATGCCCGCACTAAATATTCTTTAGACTAATTAGTACCGGGGTCCCGGAGATTAGCGCCGGCCGAGCGTTTTGCAACAGCACGCGCCCGGTGCTAATTGCTGAGGCCGGGTATAATAATACAATTAATTTTTGGGGTTCCTCTTGCTTTTGGCAATACACCGCAATGGGACGCTACGGTTGTGCAGTCAGCCAGATAGATAACATGGCGGTGCTTTAAGCGCGACGTTAGGCCATGCAGACTGAACAAAAAGTATAATCATGATGATCGACCGCTACCTTCTAGCGCGTTGCTCAGGTGGCGCGCTCACTCTTCGTCCTCTGCATCTTCTTACGACCTGGCTAATTAGGGTAAAGTAAGGTTGATTGTTATTAGGAGCTTCTTAATTAAGCACGCGCTGATTAAGGGCTGGTTAATTATGACCATTCTAACCAACAACTTGCTTATTAAGGTCAGACTAATTAGTACATTGCTACTTAGAACCTTGTGTAGTTAGGACCAAGTCGTAAATCGTTTCTAGCATCTGAGACGCGGCAGGCGTCTGCCGTGAGCTATGTTGTAGTGATGCAGAACTATCGATGGTAATATCGACGCTATCAATAGCTGAGTCACTATCGAAATACCAATAGTGTTATCGATAGTAAAAAATTCGATGGTACTATCAATAGTACAAAATCAACAGCACGAACTCATTTCAGAATAAACTTGGCTCCCCTCGCGCGTGGTACATAGAGGAGATGAAGGAGCAGGCTGAAGGTCAAGAAAGTTGACATGCTCGTGTTCTTTACCTGAGTGCTTTGCTGACACATGATCATGAAGTCAATCTTTTCAGCTGTAGCGCTTGTACGTGCGTTTTTAAGTCCTTGTCTACATTACGCGCTCGTATTTCAAGCAAGCAGAATGAATCGCCAACTAACCCAGTCAGCCATTTTGTAAGGGAAAGGAAGGCGCTACACGTAGTGGAACGGCGCGGCTTCAAATTTATATTGCATTTTATAATTTCAAAATAAAAAAAAGATATGATGAACTAAGTTTGTTAATTGTAAGGTGTAACTGGTTGCTTTTGGATGTGAATTTATTGATGGACATATTCCACCATTTTCACTCCGGAAATAATTTATTTCTTTCGCCAAGAATTATTAATAAGCGAAGCTGATAGTAGGCTATCGCAAATGTTTTGGCAACATGACCGGCCCGCAATGGCATCATTATTCACACCACTATCGATAGCACTGTCAAGTGGTTGTGACGGTGAAGAATGCTGCAGCAAGAGTGGGAAATACGGAGCTCTTTTATTTGGGCGAACTTGTGCCCAGAAAATCAAAACTCAAAATACAAGTGCTACACGCTGCACACTGATAGTGGCGAGAACATTCGTGGGCACTCGAGTAATCTGATCATCCGTGGAACGCGTCGTCTTTTATACATCAGTCATCGCATCTTCCAGCGTTATCGCTGGTGCTCGCGTAAGCTCTCGAACAAACTTCACTATTGGCGTCCGCCGCGTATTCTTAACAGAATTATCTCAAACAATCGTGAAGCTTCTCAATCATTACGGCGCGTTCTGCGTCAAACGTTGATGAGAATCTTTGTGGATGAAACCCGCATACATCAAAACTAAGCAGTAAACACGGGGGGCAGTAATATCGCTAGTAATATTAACCATGGTACTACCGATTGCACTATCGATATAGTTTGTTGATAGTAGTACTATCGATAGTTTGTCTACACTATCGATACTATCGATATTCAATTTCCCAATAGTTCTGCATCACTACTATGTCGTCGTACTGCCAACGCAGAGACAATTCTTTTATGTGCAAAGAAGCTGCGCCTTAGTATCCACAGCATGAAACGCTTGGCAGTCACATCGGCACTACGACCATCCCGAGTTCAACTGGGGCCTTCTCTGAATGAACGAGTTTGAAGCCGAGCTCGCGTGTCAAGTAGTTTGACTGAGAGGCGCCCACGGCCATGCTCGGGTCCGCCCACCGCGCTTGCTCTTGCCGAGGCGCGGTACACACGCCACAACGCCGGTGAGCGGCACGATTCAGCTATTAGCCGCGACGTAACTTCATATTATTTGAAGTAACATAACAATCGACATATTATAAAATTAAAGTTAAACAAGCTGTATATGTACGAGAGGGCTGCGTGTGCGCCCTTGTTGCCTCCTAGAGTGGAAACTTCCATGCTCCAGGTGGGACGAAAGAACTTGCCCAAAAGACGATAACCGCGCACGAATATGCCTGTGGGAGGTGCGAGGTTCAGTTGACAAAGAGATAGCGCGATAATCAGACTGGCGCCGCCGCAATGTTGAAATGTTGGCTGAGTGGCGGCACTGACGCGTTCGCACGCGTTGTTCCATTGAAAACCGCCGCAAACGCGGCACGTGCGTTTGTGACGACATGCGCGTTTTACAGCGAAAGCTGTTATGAGATCACTTTAGCGGCCGTTTTTGGCGCCGTAGCTGTCCGCCGCCGCCGCCGCCGCCGCCGCCGGTGTCCGTAACCACTATCGCTCGAAATAAGAAAAAAAAACGAAATAAGAAAACAATTCCAGGATGGAACGAGGTTCGAAACTGGGCCCTCTGCGTGGGAGCCCAGCATTCAACCTCTCAGCCATGACGGTGCTTGAAACTGCTTTGCAAAAAGGTCCTATACAGGCTTCATGTCGGGAAGGAACCACATTAACATATGCAATATATCGTGGTAGAAGACTAAAATAAGCACCAAGCGTCGCACAACGCGAACTCTGTAACCAGGCGTCACACAATGCGAATTGCGCAACGAGTAGGTTGTTGAATGCTTCCAACCCATTGCAAAGGTCTCCGCCATAATGCTTCATCGTCATCAGGCACAGCATCAACAAAGTGCGCATAATGCCTTACATGCGTTTAGCAGGTACCACGGATCTCTGTGGAATGACGAAAAATGGCACAGTGCCTGCTGCCCTACTTCTCAAAAATTACAATTATTTATAGCGTAGTGGGTTCCTCGCAAGTGCACTTGGATTGATTGCCAAGGAAGCCCATAAGCGCATGATACACTTCCTCTGGGTCTCAGTAAAATTACAATGATTTATAGCGTAGTGGGTTCCTCGCAAGGGCACTTGTATTGGTTGCCAAGGAAGCCCATAAGCGCATGATCCTTTTCCTCGGGGTCTCAGTAAAATTACAATGATTTATAGCGTAGTGGGTTCCTCGCAAGTGCACTTGTATTGTTTGCCAAGGAAGCCCGTAAGCGCATGATCCATTTCCTCGGGGTCTCAGTAAAGTTCTGCGCCCCCCCCGTCTCTCTCCCACGTCAACGTATGTTATACAGCATGACGGGAGAGGGAAATAGCGACCGGGCGTCACCCAATGCAAAAACATAACTGGTGGGCCGTTTAAAGCTTCCAACCCATTACAAAGGGCTGAGCCATAATTCTTCATCGTCATCAGTCGTCGCGTCAACAAAGTGCACATAATGCCTTACAGACGTGTAGCTCGTGCCTCGCTTCTCCGCAGAATGACAAATAATGGCTTAGTAGTGCTTCCCAACTTCACAAAAATTGTGATTTATGGCGTAGTGGGTACCTTTCTAGTGTACTTGTATTGTAGCCCCAAGAGAGCTTAACGGGCTCTAGAAGTCTAAAGACTAACTGGTTCTTGGCCAATCGCCCAGTGTGGGTATGAGCCACAGCTTCCAGGGTCTACTCTACTCTACTCTAGAAACGCCGCTCTTCCAGCTTTCGCTGTGACTGTGCTGCGGTTACAGCGCAGGCCTGGCGTTTTTTAAAGACGATAGTCTTTCTTGGGGAACTTAAACGCAGAAATTTTGGTCTGTCTTTCTGTTTGTCGGCACGTCCCTTGATTCAGCCACTCGGCCAAAGTTGAACCACTTGCACAAGGGCCAGCCATCGTGAACAGCTCACTAGGTTCATACTTGTGTACATGGTTGATCAAAAAGGAAACATTACGCATACCTGAGGCGCAACATCACTAGGTAAGTATTAGGTGGTGTGTTCCTTTAATAGAAAATACATAGATACGTAATTCTAGAGACCCTAGTTTCTTCAGCTGCGCTGAAAATGCGACTGCGCCGAAACTTGGCTTCCTCTGTGCCCTCTGCGCGAGCTCATTGTTGTGTTTCGGTTTCAGTTCAGTATTGCACTGTACGAGTGCCATGGGGCGCCGCTCTGGCATTCCTGCTTTACCCAGGCGACGTGAATATAAAAGGGCAGTGTCTCGTACGCCCAGGGCGCACGAGACAAAATGTGGCAAAAGCGTTCGGCGCACCCATATAGCCGCTTAAAACTGGCTTGACTTGGCTTGAAGCGTATAAGTAGGTGGCGGCAAAGTAGCTCGGCTGGAAATTTTTTTAGGCGGCTTAGGTAGTGTGGTTACCGTAGAGTTTCTCACTAACTTGTGAAAACTCTATGGTGGCTTGTTCTCCGTGTGTGTGCGTTAGCGAGAACCGCCTCTGCCCGTGGGGACGTGGTCGACGTGGTCGCGTTGTGTAAGAGTAGAAGGTGATTCATATGCAAGTCGTTGTGCCTTTGTTACTTCCTGCGATGTCGTCGTGTTCAGTAGACGCTTTTATGAGCGGAGGGACCTTCTCCGCGGTGCTTATATTAGGTAACGCCCAACGTTACTTGTTGGTAACGTCAATATCCCGAAGTGTTGGCCGATTGATAATGAGCTGTGCGAACATGAAATAAAAGCCATGTGTTATGCGATTTTGCGTGGATGTGTGGTAAGTGCGTGTGTTGCGTGATCGAGGATCGATCGCTATCAGTTGGACTGTCATTTGGGCGAATTTGTCTTGCGTAACTGCGCGCGACCGATATGGAATGCGCAAGTTGGCAGCGACGGTATATGAACAGGCGTTCGCCCGACGTTATTGACCGAGTGGCTGTTTAACGATGCTGTCGCCGATGATGACAATCGTTTTTCTAAGCAGTGTCTGTTTAGCTAGTTGTGTACAAATGAAAAGGGAAATAAAATAGATATTTTATTGCAAGGAGCATTGTCTAGCTTACATTCACAACACCTAAACTTCTTTCTAAATGTCAACATTGCCGCAACACAGTTGTGTCATGCGGTGAAGTGCACGGAATGTATTGCAGTGAAGCATACATAGTACGCGCGCGCGTGTGTGTGCCTTAATTGTACACGCGCCGTCCTCTGTCTCATTAATTAGTGCTGATGCGGTGGCCAGCATCACCACCAACTCCAGCCTCTGTAACGAGCCCATATCAATTTACTTTTTTTAAAAATGTGGCAAGCGATTCGCAAGGCAGTAATTCTGCTAACTTATTGCGGGATTAATTCAAAATTGTTGCATCGCACCCTTAAAGAAGTGCGAAATGCCTATGACAGACCCCAGTGGTACTTCAGATTTCGTGCCTTCACATATATATGCTCCAAAATGAAAATGATTATTAAGGAAGTATATACTCAGGCTAGGTATAGGAGATGATCATCAATATTTCATTAATTTTCTCTGAAAAGTAGTAGCTTATGGTTCACATTATTGCGTTCTTTCGAGTAATCAAGAAAAATAGATATTGAAGCATGGTCAAAAATTATGGGTGCAGTTGGTCAAGGAAGCAAGTTGAGCTTTGCAAGAAAATGATTTATGAAAACTATGCTGTGCCAGAACTAACAGCAAGGTGGTATCAGGAAACTTATGGTGACCTGCGATTATAGCATGCGTTGAAGCATCTTACGGGGGCTGCTTCTTGGAAATAAGGGGTGGTAATTAGGCAAGTGCCTGTTATCAGATAGGGAGATGCATCATCAAATCTTCAAAAAATAGCTATCAAGGGGATGCTAAAAATTTCTTGAAGGAATTAACACAACGCAGTACTTATTAAAGCCGCCAATTTAATGAGGTTAGCACTGGGGCTAGCAGGTATCTTAAATGAGCTGGCTACTTTAATAATACCCCTCGTAGGTCAATAATTATTGGATTCACAGCATGGTATGGATGAGATAGGATTATGCAAATGGGACAATTAGAAGTAATGAAATTATTGAATATACTTTGTTAATAAAGCCTGGACAGTCTTAATGCAGAATGAGGTTTCTATCAGGGTGAATTTACTTTTGCTAATGCTTCTGGTGGCATCATTGCAGTTTATATTCACTGGCTTCATGCACTGTATATCAAGCACCACTGATGACACTCTGGTTTTTGCAAAGTTATTGTACTGTTTAAAAAAAAATAACATCAAGAAACTACATGCTTTCTTACACTTTAATCAGGCATATGATTTGGGACTCTTTAGTGAATTGTATAGGGGAGGTCTGTGTACAGAATATCCATGGTAATCATTTAACGCTCTGTTCGTTTGCGTAATGTTTGAAGCCTCTTTTTCTATTCAAATTGCTACGGAGCAAGAAAAATCCAACACCAGAATTGGTACTTGGGTAAAGCAGGTAGTAAGAGCAAGCTCAATCACAAGCCGTTCAGGAGCACCACTGAAGAAACTAATACCTAGAGGGCAAAACTTCCAGTGCACCAAGAAGGGGATGGGAGGAGGGTGCAGGTTAACGTTTCAAGAGGGCATCTCCTCACCATCATCCTTCGCCAGCCACGAACTTGTACTGTCTACGTTTATCAGACTCCTGCTAACACAAGACAGACAAGGTATATAAGTTGCTTCTTTATTGCAAGATGGCACATCAGACCTTTTCAGAATTCCCTCACCGCAAGCCGTTAAGATTGCCTAAAAGCCTTTCCTTGTGCGGTGTCCCTTTTTTGTTCCCACACAGTTGTCGCAAGCAAAAGTATGCAGCTTGTCACAGGCTAGCTGGTGCCACACAGGGATGGCTCCAGCCATCGTGATGTGTATTCCACTGGAGCTGTCAGACACTGTACATTCGTGGTCTGGTGTGCTTGTTTAGGACTTTAAAGATGTAAACAGTGACCACTTCTGTTTTGTCCCTTGCACACTTGCACAAGAATTTGACACAGACGTTAGTTCTGGCAATACTGCCACAGGTGGTAAGAGGTACCTTGAAGTTGTAAACAGTGACTGCTTGTGTCACACACCTGCACAAGATTTTGACAGAGACGTTAGTTCTCGCAATCCTGCCACGGTGGTAAGAAGGTGTACAACCACAGGAACACCATGGCAAAGCAAGCTGAGGTTCATATTGAATATAATATTCCACTTGCAATACAATGGTAATTAAGTACTCTTGCATTCATTTGCAGTGTCAGGCATCACATCATTCTGCCTAACCCTGATCTCTTTACCTATCGTCTACATAGTTTTCCAGGTTGGTGACAGTACAAAAAGAAAAAAATCTTTGTGGGAGCACCACATTTTAATCTCACAAGACTCCACTAAAGCACTTACAACATATGCGAACAGTGATATCCTAAATGTCAGCGCTTTTTGTGCTAACAAAGGTAAGCTGCTTGTTACCTTCGGCCTGTGATCCTACAGGAGCTTTAGCATATGCCCTGTTGTCATCTTGTGTCAACGATGCCACATACAATAAATAGTTCAACAAAGCTTATAACTCGGCAAGATGTACGTGCATATCTTCAGGGAGGTAATAAAATGCAGAAGTGACCACTCACGACAAGAAACACAGGATATGTGTTAACTTCCATCAATCTTTATTTGTGGCTTTGCCAGCAAATATGTAAGGGAGCAGACTAGGGGTGTGCGAATATTCGAAATTTCGAATATTTTTCCAATAGTGTTTGCTATTCGATTCGATTCGCACTGGAATTTTACTATTCGAACCTATTCGAACTTCCCAAAAACAAATACAATCAACGTCCGATTGAAAGTGACCCCTTTAAATTTTAATATGCTTCACCTCATTACACTCTCGTTATGCGGCAAAGCTGCCTTTCAAGCTCCGTTACGGTCGAACATTGCCAAGAGACAGTCAACGCCCGAATGAAGTGGTCCCAAGATTTTGAATATTCTTCACCTCATCACACACCGGTATTGCGGCAAAGCTGTTTTTCAAGTTTCGTTACAATCGAACTTTGTCAAGACACAATTAGTCAACGTCCGATTTGAAGTGGTCGCTAGATTTTCAACATGCTTCACCTCAATACATTCTCGTACTGCGGCAAAGCTTCCTTTCAAGCTCCGTTACGGTCGCAAATGTATTAACTCAAGAAAACGCTGGTTCCAACATGAAGATGAAAGATCTGGCAAAGTTGGAGGCTCAATAATTGCTGTTTTGGGCCTGAAATTTGGGCAGGAAGTCCGAAAAATCGGACGCCGAAGCTTTTTAGCATCCAAAATTTCAGATGTTCTTATATATCGACGTCTACAAGGCAGATTTGGAACTCCAGACTTGAAAGGAGCACGCCCTTGTCCGCCACATCAGTTGGGCTTCCACAGGAGTTGAAAGAGGAGGAGAGGCTGAGGAAATGACATCTTTGTCTATCACGTGTGTTGTGAACGAACAGACCGAAGAGCCACAACGGTTAGAACCGTTTATTTTGACGATTATAACGTGAATAACATGATGATGATATGTCTTCTTTTTCTTCTAATTCTTCTTCGTCTTCTCCTTTGTCTTCCTGTTTCTACATCTTCCCGGGGCCTTAAATGTCCGCACTTATAAGCATCCTTCTAATGGATAAACCAACCTTGTGGGTCTTCGGAGAACCTTATTGTCAGGAGTCCTCAAAACGCAGACTCTTGAGAGTTGGTCTTGGCCTGGGAAAATGTCCTTTACCAAACATATTTTCCAAAAGGCTTTTGGATTTCTTTCTTCTAGTAAAACAATGTCACCTTTTTTAAGTTTCTCATGATTATTTCTCGTTGCGGGTTTCATTAGTGCACTCCTTATTTCTTTCATATACTCAGAGTTCCATCGTTGCCACCATAATTTAGTAACTTCTTCGCGAAGTCTCCACACTTGTTGAAGATCGTGGTCCCATCCTTCATTTATGTCTGCTCCAATTTTTCGCTTTCCGCCAATCAGATCTGATGGTGTCAAAGGAGTGGGCTCGTCATGTTCCTCGTAAACGTACGTAAGTGGTCGGTTGTTCATGATGCCTTCAACTTCACAGACTAGGGTATGCATCTCATCGATATGTAGTAAACGCCGACCAATCACTTTTCGTAGAGACGACTTGAAGCTGCGTATTAGCCGTTCATAAAAGCCACCCCACCATGGTGCATTTTCTGGAATGAATTTCCACTTGATAAGGTGATTGGCAATGAAACTCCTCGTTGTCTCACTTTGTAGCGTCGTGACTAGGTTCAATTCTTTGTTAGCTTTCTTGAAAACCTTCGCATTGTCGCTGTAGATGACTGAGCACATCCCTCTTCTTGCAATGAAGCGTCGAAAAGCTTGCATAAAACTTTTAGCTGAAGTGTCTTTAGCCGTTTCCAAGTGCACAGCTCTTGTAACTGCGCATGTAAAGATTATTATGTAAACCTTCATTATCTCTCCCTTTGTTTTAGTTGCTTGCAGAGGACCTGTGAAGTCTATTCCGACTATTTTAAAAGGTGCAGTCCTCGTTACTCGTTCGGCAGGCAGAGGAGGTATCTCTTGTCGCAGTGGTCTGGAATTATACCTTCTGCATATAATGCATGTTTTGATGACATCTTTTACTTCCTGTCGTCCTCTTATTACCCAAAACTTGGTTCTTAAACGGGCTAGTGTGTCTCGCACTCCGCCGTGAAACGTCTCTCCATGCACATGTCTAATCAGTAGCTTTGTTAAATGATTTTTTCCAGGTAGTACTATCGGATGCTTTTCGTTAAATGTCATACTTGTCTCTTGAAGTCTTCCTTTGAGTCTCAGTATGCCTTGTTCGTCTGTGAACACCTCACATCCCCTTATTGTCTCATGTGCGCCGATTTTCTTCAGTTCTTTGGCAAGTTCCACATTTTGTTCTTGCCAAATAATACGGGTCTCCGCGGCCTCGATCTCTTCAGCATTTAGAGGGCCGTATACTTTGTCTCGTTGAACATTGCTGTAAAAGCGAAACATCCAAGCTGTTACTCTCAGCATCTTTGAGTAATTGCCAAACTTTTCAATTTCGATACCTCGTTTTGCGACTTGTTCCGTCGTATATTCAACCAGTATTTCAACTTCCCTTGCTTCTTCATTACCTCCTGGCTCTTTGTAACTTGGAGAGCCTTGGCTCTGTAACCACTCCGGTCCCTTCCACCAAATTTCTGCTGACGAAAGTTGTTCAACGGTGACGCCTCTGGTTAGAAAATCCGCCGGATTTTCATTACTGCTCACGTATCCCCATTGACTCTCCGCTGATAAATTTCTTATTTCTTTTAGTCGGTGTTCAACGAATGCTTCACGCCTTCTTTCTTTCCTTATCCAGTTTAACACGATTGTAGCATCTGTCCAAAACTTCACCAGGTTAATTTCTTGTTTCAGATTACTTTTGATGTAATTCCACATTCTGGCAGATAGTGTTGCTCCAAGAAGTTCTAATTTTGCTAGACTGATTTCCTTCATTGGAGACACTTTACTTTTGGCAAGAATCAGTACTGTATCTTTGTCTCCGTTCTCGTAGGAAATTACCATGTAGGCTGCACTTCCATACGCCGCAGGGCTTGCATCGGAAAAAATGTGCAATTCAGTGTTCAAATGATGTTTCTTCTTTGCGACGTACTGCCGTGGTACTTTTATATTTTCGATTGATTTTATTTCCTCCAACCATTTTCTCCATATCTTCTCCTCTTGATCTGTTAAAGGATCGTCCCAAGAAATTCCAGTCTTCCAGAGCCTTTGTATAGCTATTTTTGCTTTTACTGTGACCGGTGTTAGAAATCCCAACGGATCGAATACCTTTGCACTTTCTTGAAGCACTGCTCGCTTGGTCAGTCTTTCACTCACTTCTGCTGTCATCCATTTTTTCACAGGATAGCCCAAAGTATCGTCATCCGTGTTCCATGTCATTCCTAGAACGTTGGTTTCACTTGATGATGTAGGAACGGCATCCTGATTCTCGGAAAAAGTTTTCATCATCTCTTCACTGTTCGATGTCCATTTCCTTAGGTTCATTCCGGCTCGGCGAAAAATTTCCTTTGCGTCCTGGTATAAACCTTTCGCTTGATTCTCGTGCGCTGCTCCAAGCATGACGTCATCGACGTAAATTGAATTTCTAAGTTTCTCCACCGTTTCGGGAAAGTTTTGCTGTTCTTTATTCAGGTGATGCTGTATTGTGGCTGCTAGTAAGAAACTGCTTGGCGTTGTACCAAATGTCACCCTAGTCATCCTCCATGCAACGATGTTCTCTTTAGTTAAGTCGCATTGTTCGTTCTTCCACCACAAAAAACGAAGTGCGTCTCTATCTTCTTCGTGAATACTGATCTGCAAGAATGCCTTTTCCACGTCTGCCGTCATTGCAACTGAATGTTTGCGAAAGTTCATTATCAGTGCAAGTATGTCTGGATTCAAGTTTTCTCCAGCTTCTAGGTTTTCATTCAACGACATTCCTGGTGTCGTTGACGACGAAGCGTCAAACACTATCCTTACTTTCGTTGTCAGTCGATCTTCTCTAATGACTGCTTGATGCGGCATGTAGTATGTAGCGTGCTCGGATTCATCCGACGTCGCTAGCTCTGCCACTCCCGATGTAAAGTATTCTTTCATAGCACTGTTGTACTTTTCTTTTAGCGCCGAGTCTTTCTGAAGTCTTCGAGATACTTGCATCAATCTTCTGATTGCTACTTGCTTGTTATCTTCCATGTTTACTGTTTCTTTCCATGGTAGTCTTACTTTGTATCTCTCTCCATCCCTCTCAATCGTTTTTTCAAATGATGTAAAAAGGTGCTCAACTCTATGCATCCTGTTCTTTGTTTCCGTTATTCCAGTGTTTTCGAGCTCCCAAAATTTTTGGATGGCATCTGTTATCTCGTCTGTTCTTTCTGTAGCGTGAAGAACCATGACTGATTTTGTCTCTCGTAGGTATGATTCTACACCACATGGTCCATGTACAATCCATCCCAGAATGCTTTCTACTAGCATCGTGTGTTGATTTAGCCTTTTCACACGTCCTGTGATCGCCTCCCAGTAGAAATCAGATCCTAGGAGTAAGCTTGTTTCCTGCGTTGCACTTTTTTCATCGTTGTCATCAGCGATTTTCATTCCCATCTTCTTCATATAGGACTTTGAATTGTCGTTTGGGCGAGGTAGTCGCGTTCTTGATATCATGTCTACTTCAATAGCCTCCATTACTAGTGGTTCCCCATCTGGATTTTCTTTCAGTGCAACTTCAACAACGTTCATAACATTTTCATTTTCTTTTCCTCCAAATGATCCCACTGTCAGCCTTTCTCTTCGGAGTACCTTGCAACCAATTCTTCGTGACAAACTGGTTTGTATGAATGATCTTTGGCTTCCGCTGTCGAATAAAATTCTTGCGTACGCTCCTTTACTTTCACCCTCTGTCCATGCTATGGCTGTCTGCAATAGAACACGCTGGCGTTCTTCTTGCAGTTTAGAAGACGCTAGCAGGTTGCACGATTTTTTGACAGCCATATCGTCGTTTCGTTCCTCACTTTTGTCATTAGGCTTGCTGCCTTCACTGCCCTTTGTCCTGCACATGGAAGTTGCGTGTCTTGCTTTGCAACGTTTACAAACTACCGTGGCTTTACAAACTCTTGCGTTGTGATTCGGTCTCGTGCACCTAAAGCACCTGTTTTCTTCTCGAAGCTTTTCCTTTTTGTCGTCGTATTTTATTGACCTCCGACAGTCTTCGGTGCTGTGATTGGTTAGATTACAGAAGCAACATCGTTTTGTGACGGAGCTCTGAAATGCTGAAGTCTTGCTCATTAAGCTTGATCTGTTAGTCCATTTTCTGCGATGTCTGTCTTCACCGTCTTCAAAACTTTCTAGCGACTCTCTGCACCTCACTTGTTCTTGCAAAAATGTTATCAACCCTTTCAGTGTATCTGCACTGGTACCGTTGTTGCTTTCTCCTTCCGAAGTTCCTATTCTCTCTTGCGTACCTTGCCTTCTCTTCTCGTAAATTTGGTATTCAATGAACAATTCTTGCGGTGTGCAACGCTTTAAGATCGGCATAAGCATCGGAGCGTACGAATGCACTGCAACTCCAAGCGCTTCCAGTGCGTTCGTGTGCACTTTCACTGTCTGGCAAAGTTCGCGTAAACCTTTGACATCTTTCGGATTCTTGACTGGTTCTAACTTGATCAATGCATTCATGTGAGTTTCTTTCAACTGCTCTTCATTGCCAAATTCCTCTTTTAAAAGCTTAACAGCTGTCTGGTAATTCTTATCGGAGTATTGTAGTCCTTCAATAAGAGCAGCTGCCTTTCCGTCAAGGACAGAGATCAGGTAATGGAACTTTTGACTCTCTGGTAAATTCTGTCGAAGATGAATCGCGCTTTCAAACTGCGTCCAAAATCTTTGCCATGTCAGCTTGTTGCCGTCAAACCTGAACATGTCTAGTTTTGGCAGTTTCACGTAACAATCAGTAATCTGATTTTCTGACAATGTCGGTTCAGTTCTTGTTACTTCCATGGACGGCTGTCCATCATGCACGATGACGCTTAACTTCTTGATGCTGGACTCTAATCTTGAAACTGCCGTAATTATCTTCATATCATATTCCACTATTCTCTCGAATTCATCTGCTGCTGTTTCCTCTGTTATAAATGACTCCATTTGCGTATTTGCCGCTTTCAAACTCTCCGTTATGCCCTTGATTTGGCTAAGGCTTATGCTTAGAGAGTCTACGCCTTCTCCGTCATTCATCTTCCTTTCCGCCTCTGTGATGAGATTCGTTATCTGCATCCTCAAAGTTTTCCTCTTCTGCGAAACGATGTTTCGATTCATGGTGAACAAGATGCAGGCTTACATTCACGCTGGAAAGATGGCCTCTTCCTTTGGCGGTAGCTCTCGGCTCCACGGCTGCCGCTCCCGGTGTCACGTCTGCTGCCTCGTATTCTTCAACTGGGGCTCTGTCGTCCCGGGCTTGTCCACGATGGGAGGGTGGTCACGGCACCATGTTGTGAACGAACAGACCGAAGAGCCACAACGGTTAGAACCGTTTATTTTGACGATTATAACGTGAATAACATGATGATGATATGTCTTCTTTTTCTTCTAATTCTTCTTCGTCTTCTCCTTTGTCTTCCTGTTTCTACAACGTGTAAAGTGTTGTCGGCAACACTTTGAATGCACCAAATTATGTTCATAAATAGAATTCGGCCTCTACATTGCCTCATCCTTGATAAGACAACTATGAAACACCATCCGACCAGTCCTTCATCAGCCTAGCAAAAAGAAACACTTTCATGTTGATATCTCGTAAGAATATGCTTACGAATCCTCTCTAACCTTTTTTCTGCGATTTCACTTCGAAGCATTCGAAAAATATTCCAGAAATATTCGAGAAATATTCGAAAAATATTCGATTCGATTTGATTCGCACTCACACTTTAATATTCGAATTCGCTTCCCACCCAAAATTTTGCTATTCACACAGCTCTTGAACAGACACATGCGCAGTATGGCAAGGTGCAACGTCACAGCCATTTAACATTAACAACCATCACAAGAGAATGCTGAAGAAACTTTTCTGCCTTTCCGAGTTTCAACAGATGGGTCACTAATACACACATCACTCCTTCCCCATCATGAAATGCTTCCAACAGTTCACATGCCATTCTCTCACCACCCGTGCCTCGAATCCTTACCTCATATTTATTCTCAACTGACATGCTCTGCCACTCATGCAACAATAAGACAGATTTGCCTGTCCACTCTTAACAGCCTGTAAGTACACTCCTAAGAACTCCCCCCCCCCCACCCCCTCCACCCTCCCATTGGTCATAGGCCAGATGGGTCATCATATTATTCACCTAGCTACACAACTGTGCTTGTCGAGCATGAATATATGTGAACCATACAGTTGTTTTGCAATAAGCAAATGTAGTACAACACTCTCTATGAAGGCTTGGTTAAAATAGTTTATGATCATGGCACAGAAGCGTGAACTGTTGGGCTAGTTTGTGAGACATGTTTTGAAATAGAAGAGTGAAAACTTGTCAATGTGAGTGAAAACAGCTACCCTAGAAAACTTGTCGATGTAGCACATCAACGAGTTTTTGCTCTTCTATTCCAAAACATGGCACAAAAGCTTTCTCTAGGAAACACGTAAAGCCAACATGGAGAATTATATGCACCAGGAAAATTCCGACACTGCAAATATTCTATGGGTGTGCAAATATTCAGTGATATAACACATCGAATTGAATACTGTCATATTCGGTTCAGTATCCATTATGCGTAAAACTGAATATTTTGTTAATAGCTTACGAATGTTTCAAAATGTTAAGTACACCAAAATAAACAGAAAGCTTGTGTAAAAGTATGACAAATTTCATCCCTGCTGGTAGATTATATGCACTCAACATGAGAGCTTATGTAGTGCAGCTGGCTACTTCGCTCTAGGAAAGTGATTTTACCAGCTATACAATGGCCACTTACCCTTTCTTAAGAGTTCTGTGGATTCGAAGGGCCTAATTACTTCCTAGAGATGCTGTATTTCTGTTTTTAAAGTTTCTAGGCGTTCTTATCTATACCTTAAATAGACAGGCAACCAAATTTTAACGTACCTGTTTATTTTATTGCAATGGAAAGCTTACAATTCAGCTTACAATTCAGAGTGTCTAATCATGCAATGGCAACAGGGAAAAGGCGATGAAATATTTTTTATCATATTTGTTGCCGATGGAGTCTTATACACAAGACATGTTGCAAACAGTGGCCGACAGCTTCTGGTGTTATTTGCGCCAGGTTCTGCCATGACAGAGTGCATGTCTGAAATGCCTTTTAAACGTGGTGCATGCACCACTTCTCAGCATCAATTCCTTTTACTGCGTAATAAGCAAAGAATTCCTGTGGATGCGTTTTACCTAGGAATTCCAACATAATAGCGAATGTAATTTGGCATAGGCTGTAAAAGTTAACATTCAATCAGTCATACATTCTTACCTTTCTAGGCCAATTTTTGTTCATACCAAGTGAACAAGAAATGAGTTAGGAGCGACGGCGCATCATACGACACGTCGCCAGCCACCCCGACTCTCCCCATTTGGTTGGGCACCTTGTGTTCTCAGACACGGCTTTGGTTGCAGCAGTGCTGCTTCAGGACATTTTACGTTTGCGAGTTTTTGTTTTTTTTTTCTAGTACCATTATTTTCTGTATCTGTGCCATATTTTTGTACCGTGTTTTTTGCCACCATTTTGTTGGTGCAGCCTCCGCATGAGACATAAAGGCTTGCACCTTAAAAAAGCAGATGAACGCACATATTTTTACTTTCCCTTTATGCCAATATTAAAGTGATAGCTAGCAGTACACGCAAACCAGTGAGCACAACATATAACATACCCCTATGGCTCAGTGTAGACTGCACTGCTAATTCATCACAACTATATGTGCTTTTTAACCTTAAGTATGAGGGCGACCTTTTTTTTCAAAGCCCACTTGGTCGCAAAATTTCAACCAAAATGAAATTCAAAACTGTTTTATTTGGAACACTTAGACATACTTTCCAGGTACCTCTAAACTGTCGTCACTCCAACTGAGACATTTATCACAGCGTGGCATAAACTTTACTCACAGTAAAGTTTATGCTGTGCAGACACTTTACTAAGCAGATAGCTATGTTATTTTAGGTACTTTACTATGCATATAGGTTATACTAGATACTTTACTATGCAGATAGGTCAAGCAAATCTTTGGCTAGGGCATAGTAAAGTATCTGCTTGAAAGCTATTTTTCTTTTACAGCAGAGTAGAGTTACCATAGAGGTGTTATGCTTGAGGTTTATCATAGAAAATTATCATCATGAACCAGCACACGCTCTCTTCGCCGTCTTCTTCCCCTTCTGCTTCGCTCCCAGAACAGGCGCACCTATTTCTGCAGCACAGGGTGCCATAACTCGGATGGGCGAGAGAACGAGTATAGAGAGAAAGAAAGAGACAAACAGAGAGAAAGAAAGAAAAAGAGAGAAATTCTCGGCAAAAATATTTCTTGGCGAGGCAAGACTCAAATCTGCGGACCAACGAATAGAAGGAAAGCGTTGTCACCACTCGGCTATCCAGTCACGTTAGCAGAGCATAACATAGCCTTGTATAGTATATAGTATAGCAAGGGGGTGGGAAAGGGAACTGAGGATGAGGAGCAGAGATGTGAGTGTAAGGAGAAAGGAAAGGAGGAGGGGAGAACGAGGACAGAGAGTGATGGAAATAGAAAGAAATAGGAAGAAGAGAAAGAGATTGAGAGAAAGGGAAGAGAAAAAAGGATAGAAGGTGAGGGGATGACTACAGAGAGCGAGCAAGAAAGGAAAGAAAGAGAGAAAACGATAGAAAGACAAAGAAAGAAATAAACAGAGAGAGAGCAAGCACTGCAAAGTCACAAAGAAAAAGATAGAAAAAGAGAGAACAACGAAAGGGTTGGGAAAGAGAGAGCTTAGAGGATAAAAGCTCAACAACTCTGCAGTGACCCTGCCTTGCATTTGAAAGCGGCGCTCTTTTCTTTCTTCTTCTCTTTTCTTGTTTTTTTTGAGGGCCTATCAGTTTCTTAATCAATTAAAGCCATAGTGAAAGTCTGACGTTGTGTGCAGACGTGTTGCACAGCACCTCTCGTACGTCCTCCGATCGTGCGAGGTAGCAGTTGTGAATTCCGAGCACACACTGGGCACATAAACATGCCTCGAACAATTAAGTCTCCCACTATGTGTGACGTGCGTGGTGTCATTTGATTTCTGCATGCAGCAATACAGCCGAAATTCATCGTTGAAAAAGTATTGTGTATGGTAAAGCCTTCATGAGTGACAGCAAAGTGTAGCAACAGTGCAGGAACATTGAAGCAGAATGTGTAGACAACAGTGAGCGGCATACAGAATTGGCTGAAAGGTGGCTGTCTTCAATGTGGGGGCCATAAAGAACGCTGGCACAACGCCACAATAAATGCCTCAGTTGCAGTGGCGACTATGAACAGGGGCAACTGGAAAGTGTTTCTACATGTTCCAAACATAAGCGTCTTTAATTTCACTGTGGTTTTCACCTTGAACGAATTAGAACTTGAAAACAAACATAGCCCTCGTATGTTTAAAACAATTGCAGCAAGGCTGGTGATAGGTCAGCAACAAGCTTAGCCACGCCTTCATTGTCGTCCATTATGTGCACACAATATAGGTAGTTTGGGGAGGCACAACTATTTGACTGACTATACTGGGAAGCTAACTGGCAACCCTGGGCCAGTGTGGCTTTGGAAGATGGGCCCCACCTACGACGAACCACCCTTTTACAGCACAGCTGTTAAAGTCGAGGTTGGCCGTGTGCCGTAGATAGAAAATGATCATCATCATGAACCAGCACATGCCATCTTCGTCGTTGTCGTCGCCTTCTTCCTCTTCTGCTTTTTTACCAGAAGACGCGTGCCGATTTGTCCGGCAAATGATGCAATAACTTCATGAGCGAGAGAACCATAGCACAGAGAGAGAGAGAGAGGAAATAAACAGAAAAAAATAGAAGGAAAGAGAACAAAAAATTCTTGGCGAAAAAAGAAATTTTGTCGAGGCGCGATTCGAACCAGTGAACTAACTATTTGAAGGCGAGCACCATAACCACTCGGCTATCCAGGCCCGCTTGCAGAGGAGAGCATAGCCTTGAATAGTATATGCAGCTCAGCAAGGTTATTAGAAAAGGAAGTGAGGGTGAGAAGGAGAGAGGCATGAGGGTTACCAGGAAGAAAATGAAGATGGGAGAACGAGTACAGAGGGAGAGAAAAAATAGAAACAGACAAATAGACAGAAAAGGAAGAGACAGAGAAAAAAGTTAGAAGGCGAGAAAGCGACTACACATAGAGAGAGAGAGAACATAGAAACTGAGAAATAGACAGAAAGAAAAGCAACAGAGAAAAAAAAAGATAGAAGGCGACAAAACCGACTGCACAGAGAGAGTGAGACAACAAAAGACATAGAAAAAAAAAGATAAAGAGAAAAAAAATAGAGATAAGCAAGGGAATAGAGAGAGAGAGAAAAACACAGAAATGCACCGAAAGAAACAGACGGAGAAAGAGTTTCAAAGCAACAGAGAAACAGGTATTAGGCGAGAGACCGACAACAGAGAGAGAGGGGGGGGGGGAGTGAAAGAAGTAACAGATAGAAGAAATAGGCGAAAACATAGAAGGTGAGAGACCGACTACACTGAGACATATAGAGAAACCAAGACACAGCAAGACAGCTAAAGAGAAAAAAAAATTAGGAAAGAAAAGGGAGAAAAAGGCAAAGAAAGAAATAGCAGTTGAAATAATTACCCATTCCCTTTCTGGGGTGTGTGCAGCGTGTCTCTATGACATCCGAGACTCTATTTGATGCAATCTGCATTGATTTTATCAGGATGGCACTGTGAATATACCGCTTAGCACACGACGGTGCACGGGTGGAACCGCACTAATCCTGTTCAGCAATCGTATATTTCTTTGCATATTTTAGAGTGCTAATTTATTACTTCAGCTTGTTTTTAGCATCCCTAACTACAAAATAAATATATAGTGTGTGATTTATACAGTTTATTTGCGCAAGCTTAAATGGAGCTGAATGTCTGTAATGCAGGTTAGCTTGTTTGATTGAGGCAAGGCCTCAGACCAGGAAAAGACGAGGCAGTTTTTCACACAGAAAAGTGGAACATTCAGAACAAAGGAATGAAGAAAAAAGTAAGAAAAACAACCACAGTGAAATCACACATGTTACCAAACTACTAAGACAAGCAAGGCTTGGTAATTAAATGAAGTTCCATTGAACGTTCGAAACAAAAACAGTCTTTGTTAGTTTTGATGCTGGCATCAACCACAGCAGCGGACTCACTCTTGGCAGGTGGATTTGTCGGTGGTGGCCGGGTGACACTTGTGAAGCAGACATGAAGCCAAGTCCACCAGAAGTCATGGACAGAGGTGCCTTCTGTCATGCTAGCGGGTAGGCGACCTTCAAATGTGAGCCGAGAGATCTGCACATATGCACCATGGTGGCTGGCAGTAGGCCCTTAATTGTTATGGTCTCGTGGCTGGTGGCTAGTAGCATAGCACGAACCCGCTTGCAAACCTCAACAGCTAATTCAGCCTCCCATGGGTGGTTTAGGAACAGGACTTGGTGGCTTGGCGGCAGGCCCTTGTTAGGTTCTCATGGCTCGTGGACAGCACCATGAACACCGCACTGATGTCACTCACTCAATCACAATGTCATTAAGTACGAGCAATGACTTAAATTCAGGTGATGTGTATAAAGCAATGACTGCAACAGCAGCAAAAATATGGTTATTACTACTATGAACCATGATTATATGCCTGTTGGTCCGCGGGCATAAATGTACGTACCATAAAATGAAGCAGCTTTAGGCAACCTCACATCATGAAACGTTTCTCAATCCGCCATCTGAGAAGCGCGTTCTCTAGCGGTCATGCTCCTCGACGACTTGAGGCAGTATGAGAACTAATACAGGCCATGCAAACAGCTGCTGCATCAACTGTAGCCGGGCTAGTGGAATTGAACGCTGTCCATAGCAAACATTAGGACTTTTACTGGGAATGAAGTTGATCTTTAGGAAAATGTGCTGAATATTAATAATGTGTTTACTGTGATGTTTGTATAAAAAGAGTGATACTTTAGAAAACCTAACATGGTAATTATGAAACTTATTTACAGCTGGGAACAGCAATGTAAGTTATGGTCAGCTGCCTGCATTACCTTTAATTTTACTTAAGTATGTGCGTCTACGTAGTACAACTTAGCAAATGAACTCGGGCACTCAGTCACAAGAAACAGAACATTTTTTCTTAAGGGATACTAAAGGCCAACAACGTTTTTTGTTCGAATGATGGGTGAAAGTTTACGAATGCCTAAACGTCCGTATTATCTGCACCAGGGCTTTGTTCACCAAGAAATTAAGTAAATGTACGACAAGCTTGCACCACCAGCGGGATATTCTACTAACTCTGTGTGCGGCGACATAGTCGAGTCCCAGAAAAAGTCACTGATACTCAAACTGCCAATAGTAAAAAAGGATCACTTCAATGCATTAAACCTGGAATAAAATGCTGCTTGCTTCCTTCTGTTTCATTCTTTGAAGTAAGAACCGATGAGATCCATGGCTATAGCTTCAATCACCGCAAAAAGTGTCGGTCAGTGACCGGCTCCCTCAACTCAACTCTACCTACCGTGCCATAGAAGTTTCCTCCACAGCTGCTGACAGTGTGTCTGCTCACAACAATAGCTAAACCCTCCTTCTCCTCACCTGCTTCTGCCTTTCACGCCGCCCAGCTGGACTGTCCTGCCAAAAGGGAGAAAATGTCAACAGGACCTAGTTGGCATGGTGGTTTGAATATTTGTAGTGTCATGCTGACCACGAAATATATTTTTGTTCGAACTAGACATTTTCGTAGCCCGAAACAAACACGGCACTATTTTCTTGAATGGTATTTAATAGTATGTTCATGTTGACTTAACGTTTGCCTTTAGGTTCCTTTTAAGTGCTTTAACATATTTTTATACCTAGAACATCTAAGTTGTGACATGTTTAATTGGTATGCTTTTTGTCAACAAAATACCACAACAATAATAATTTTCTGGTCTGCATTATTTACACAGTTCACTGGGCCAGTAGGCATCAAAACTGGTTCAATTTGTCTGCAACCACTTAGTTTCATAAGCAAGGTGCATGCATTTAGTATAGTGGTTTACATTATTTTCTGAATAGTAGCCTGCAGAAAAGTTATCTTGCTGAATAACGACCAGACAAGAATGTAATTTTAAATTTTTTGTGGGGCAGAAGCACATGAGAAATGCAAAAATAGTTTTTTTCATTTTAAAACACAAATGTAAGTTACTGTACATCACTGCAAATGTCAACTGCAGCATCAGTTGCACTCATGACTTTCAGGGTAAGCTGTCCAATGCACAAGTAACCTTGAATTCGGCATAAATAAATAAAAAAGGCAATTCCACGACTATGTCCTGAAAAAATTTTTTTGTGTGTATGAGTTTTGGATGATAGCCTCACTTGCATGCCCTACGTGCTTCTTAATTTTATGATCTAAATTGTCATGACTATCATTACCATAAAAATTTTAATTTTAACAATTATTAATTTTTCTAAAAATATGTGTTGTAGCTTTTTAGCTTACAAAAAGTTGAAAAGAAATTTTAGAAAGCACTTCATGCTTGATGTCACAGCAGCACAATCACTTTCGGTAATCATTGAGATCAATGGTCTTTGAAATACGCATATGCCTTTGTGAGCTGGTGAAGAACTTGAGTGATAGTTGGCTTGTGACTTGTATGGACACATATATGGTATGCAATACATATATGAGTAAATTTTAATAATATGGCACTTCAAGGTTTGCACTGACAACTGTTCTCTGGGGGCGAGTGACAATACTACTCTGTAGAAATAAGGAATGTAATCTTAAATATGCAAGTTAGATATGGCGAAAATTATCAGCTCCATTTATGAGAATAAATAACTCTGCGGTAATTTATAAGAGGAGCTTGAGTAAGAGTGATGCACATTCGTGGAGACCTGTGCGCCGGTCAGAAATCACTAAAATCACCGAAGGCGGTGCACCAGTGTTTCCACCAACAGCAGCGGCGTGTAAACGGCGCGAAGTGCACCGGATCGGCGGTGGCGTGGCGTGGAAGAGAGGGAGTGAGGTTATAGATTACAGAGATTGGGGGAAGTAGTCCCTTGCATTTAGAAAACAAATGACAGTTTCGCCGAAATGGCAATATAATGATGCAATAGCAACAAATCATAATGTTATACAAAGTAATTAAGAGCAACGACTATAAAACGCCGATAGAGAAGGTTTTCGTGCATTCTGTCATCTCAACACGAAGCATTGAAACTACAGCATTTTTTGCTGATTTCTGCCGAGATATATCGCCCCCGGGCCCTTCCCCGGTGTTCGTTCATGCTCCTTCGCCCAACAAATATAACAGGCAGGTCGGTTTCCCCCCCTCTCGTGGCTTGAAGAGCACGTCGACGGCAGGCCTCGGCACGCGAGGTAATTGTTATCGCACATGCTACCTCTGTGCGAACGAGGTGGCCCGCGGTTCCTCTCATCTCTGCTTAAGCTGCGTTGTTGCCGCGTCACTAGCTTTACTCATGAGTAGAACATATGATGCGCGGAGCGATGTTATCGATTTGGACTTCTTACAGAACATGACGGCGACGCCCACGGCAAAACCCCATGGAGGGTCCATAAAACTGCTATCGCAATAAACAAATATGCCAAAACCGTGGAAGCGGGTTTGCGTTTTGCTGGCCAGCTGCATCGATCGTCTCCGCTGTGAATTCGTCCGTGTGAAGAATCAAATAACCCAGCACCCAGTTCATCGTCTATTCTGTATTAATTTATCGTTTACACGCGTAAAAATTAATAGGAACAAAGAGTAAAATGCATCGATATATGTTACTTATTTATTTATTTATTGCATAGTGTAATAGGTCCAAGGCTCCAAGAAAAGGTACTATCCAACGAGTTGAGATATTGCCATTTAATGCTGGAGAATGCCGCAGGGTTGGATACCCCGTTCAGTTTGAAAGAAAAGACAAATGGCAGCGCAGTGCAATTACTTCATGTCATTGTTGTGATCGCTCTTGGGATTTCAGCGGCGGTGTGGCGCAGCAGCGCACAGGTCTAGATGCACCATTGAGTCTTCAAACATCAAGCTTTAAGAACTGTTTAGATGTCTTACTTTGAGCAGTGCGCATCCACAGAAGTTTCAATATTTTAGTTAAAGGAACAGCCCCAACACTTCAAGAAAAGCACTTGAAAGACTGTGATGTTTCATGTCATACAGCAGTGCTATCAGGGGCGTAGCCAAGGGGGGGGGGGGGGGGGTTGGGGGGTTCAACCCCCCCCCCCGAAATTTTTCAGTTTTGCTTGCGTATATATGCACGCACACATACAAACGCACGCACGAACATACATGAAGTATGGTTGAACCCCCCCCCCCCGAAAAAAAATTTCTGGCTACGCCCCTGAGTGCTATACTTCAGCTTAATATAAATTGGAGAATCTGATTTTATTACTGACATATTTAGTTTTATGTTGTAGACCTGTATGAAAAATTACGGTATTAATAGCTATCTCATGTGCACAACAATGAAAGTAGGGAGAATAGCACAAAATTTTAAACTTTGCCCTGTGCAGACATTCACAGATACAACTGAGTTTCATTCATAAAGAACTTTATACAGCAGACAAGCAGCAAAAGTTGAACATTCCTTGACCACAGCAACCTCTCAGTGATAATGTACTTCCCAATGTCAGTTGCTTCAAAAAGTTTATCCACTAGCAGTTAATTAATTGAAGCAAGTACACCTGCAGTGCCTTTTCACTATCAAAGAACATACAAGGAAATGGTTTAATGCTGAGGAGCAAGGCTCAGGACGATGACAGTGTTAATAACCTAGATCCTAGTAGAACAGCGCCGGCGAAAAAAACAGCCAGACGAGAAGGACACGTATGAACCATAGAAAACCAACTAGTACATTTTGACTAATAACTAAATAGAGTTGGTATCAATAATAGCCGAAGGAGTGTAGGGTTTCAGTTTAAGGCTGATTTCTAAGTGGTTGAAACAGCATAATTAGGACATTATTTTTGAACTAAAAAACCAACTTGATTTTGGTTTTACCCTGGGCACTCGCATAGTAGTAAGAGGGAACAGCACAATTTCATTGTCCGCAAGACATGATATTAAATGACTGCACGTTACGGTCTTGTCAAAAGCAACGGTACATGGGTTGATGCCAGATGCAATAGTGAATGCATTAGCAATGGCAAAAACACCACAGTCGTATAAGTTCTCTTGATGCTGTACTGCCTTAGTGTGAATGGTAAGAGTGTTTGAAGCAAGATGCATTATGTTCATTACTTGAGCTGCTACACTCGGTCCCTGCCGGTGGCAAGTTATCTTTTGGTCCACTTTCTTCACCTTTATATTCTATATACTACAGATAACACCCCCTATACTTTCCTTGGCGTTATTGTCTGTTAGTTCTCATTAATATTGTGTCTAACAAAGAAAACGAGCCCTTAAGCGTCATCTCCTTTCCTACACTCGGCATAATGTCCTGGTCTAATGAATCATATAAAAAAACACTGTTGTTGGGGGCTTCACAGTTTGTCACCATAGCCCAATGCCCAAGAATATGCAGAATTTCAATGAATTTGTCTTGCTTCTTGAATTTCAAGCTCTCCCCTAGAAGAACACCCTGAAAATTGCACGGACCAGGAAACTCATGAGAAATAATAAATTGCCCTGCATTTATAATTGCACCTGACAGCCATCCTATGCCTCGTAAGGCCACAAATTCCTTGCCTGGATTAGGAGGATGTCTTGCTGGAGAGTAGAGCAGTCTTATGAATTTGTTATTGGTTGGTGCAAAACACGATCATCTGCAAAAAGGCATATCTTGAAATCTAGGGTTGACGAAAACTCGTCTGGCGAGGAAAAATCATGGTCGATGAAAACGTACACTCGCCAAAATAAATAAAGCAACAACAGAATTGACGTTTCGGCGCCCAGTACGGGTGCCTTGTTCACAATGAACGAATGCATGCTGGTCTTTATTATATATGCGTCGAAAGGCGCAACGCGCTTGCGTACACCTCAGGGAGTCGACACCGTGTCCGATTTATCGTGTTAGCAGTTGATTGTATGCAAAAAGATTCGATGAGCAGGCGGGATGATAACTTTTTCTCTTTTTCGATGATGGAAGCCGATTGCCAATCAAGACAGTGTCCAGTTTTTTCACTATGTTCTGCCAGAGCGTTGAAATCGTGTGCCCTTTGGCTACATCATTACGGTGCTGCTGCAGTCTTCTTTTAAAGTTTCCAGTCTCGCCTATGTAGCACACCTGGCAGTCTTGGCACGGAATTTTGTAGACGACGCCAGGGTATCTTCCTTTTCAAGACGGTCTTTCACTCGAACGAGTTGTTGTTTCAGCTTGCTTGAGGGGATGTGGCAGACTTGCACTTCATAATCTTGAAATATTCTTGAAAGGGACTCGCTCACGCCTCGTGCATAGGGGAGTGAAGCCCGCTTCCTCGTTGTCGTTGCCCTGGCAGAGGGGTCAGCTGCGCGCCTTCTTCAGTTTTATAAAACGACTGGGGTAGCCATTGCCGATCAGGTCCTGCGTCACTCTCTTCAACTCAGCTCTGCGTGCGTCGGAAGTAGAACACAATCGGTATGCGCGGTTAAATAGTGTCGATGCAACAGATCGTTTTTGTCCAATGGGATGTGCCGAATCGAAGTGGAGATATTTCCCTGTATGCGTAGGCTTTCGATAAACGCTTGTTGAAAGGCCGGATGCAGTACGTGTGACGTCAACGTCCAGGAAAGCCAAGCGGCCGTTGACTTCTTCTTCAACGGTGAACTCAATTGTGCTCTGGACTGAGTTCAAGTGTTCCAGAAAAGGGACGACGTCTTCACGGCGGATAATGGAAAAACAATCGTCTACGTACCGCAGGAACATTTCGGTGCAGGCTGGACTGTTGCGAGGGCTTCCTCCTCAAGGGCTTCCAATGCGGAATTGGCACAAGACACTGACACCGACGCTCATTGCCGTTCCGAACACTTGCTTGTAGAAGGAACAATTAAACGAAAAATATGTGTTGCGCAGGCAGAAATCCAAAAGACGGCACACATCGTCGGCCTCCAACGGGGTGCGCGCAGGCAGCGAGTCGTCGTTCTTCAATGCTGATCTGCAGCAGTCAAACAGCATAGTCTACTGGTATGCGTGTGAAAATAGACTTGACGTCAAAAGATACCATGTTCC